>NW_026292308.1:0-21349 GCF_023091745.1 Budorcas taxicolor
AAAAGGACGACAACCTAATCTATAACATTTCTATTACCAAATCCCACGGCACCTTGGGTAAGACAACTTCACTTCATGTAAAAGCTGGGCCTGCAAACCCAGGGCGTGGGGCTTGGGACCAGGTCTCCGTCGCTCCGGTGCCCATAACTTTTGATCAGTAAGGAGTTACGTAGTGCACATCATACCGTTGGAAAGCTCTCTGAGAGCTCTACGACGGGGCAGCAAGCCTGCTATGCTTGGCCTATTTTCGAAGCCCAAAATCGAATGTTTTCATCAGTTTAGGGACACTTTTCTTCTATTGCGCTATTTTTTTATCCCGGATCGTATGTCGTGATCCGCGAAAAGGACGACAACCTAATCCATCACATTTCAATTACCAAATCCCAATGCACCTTAGGCAAGACAATTTCACTTCACGTAAAGGCTGGGCCCGTAAACCGAGGGCATAGGGCTTGGGACCAGGTATCTGTCGCTCCGGTGCCCATAACTTCTGATCCGTAAGGAGTTACGCAGCACACAGCATAACGTTTAAAAGCTCTCCGAGTGCTCTACAACGGGGGCAGTAAGCCTGCTCGACTGCGCCTATTTTCAGAGCCCAAAATCAAACGTTTTCTCAGTTTCGGGACACTTTTCTTCTTTTGCACTGTTTTTCCGTCCCGGATCTTACGTCGTGAGCCGCGAAAAGAATGACAACCTAATCCATCACATTTCTATTACCGAATCCCACGGCACCTTGGGCAAGACAATTTCACTTCACGTAGAGGCTGGGCCCGCAAACTGAGGGCTTGTGGCTTGGGACTAGGTCTCCATCGCTCCGGTGCCCATAACTTTTGATCCGTAAGGAGTTACGCGGCGCATAGCATACCATTGGAAAGCTCTCTGAGAGCTCTACAACGGGGGCTTCAAACCTGCTCGACTGCGCCTATTTTCGGAACCCAAAATCAATCATTTTCTCATCAGTTTCGGGACACTTTTCTTCTTTTGTGCTATTTTTTCGTCCCGGATCGTACGTCGTGAGCCGCGAAAAGGACGACAACCTAATCCATGACATTTCCATTACCGAATCCCATGGCACCTTGGGCAAGACAATTTCACTTCACTTAGAGGCTGGGCCCGCAAACTGAGGACGTGGGGCTTAGGACTAGGTCTCTGTTGCTCCGGTGCCCATAACTTTTGATCCGTAAGGAGTTACGCGGGGCACAACATACTGTTGGAAAGCTCTCCGAGAGCTCTACATCGAGGGCAGCAAGTTTGCTCGGCTGCGCCTGTTTTTGTGGCCCAAAATCAAACGTTTTTCATCAGTTTCAGGACACTTATCTTCTTTTGTGCTGTTTTGCTATCCCATATCGTACGTCATGAGCCGCGAAAAGGACGACAACCTAATCCATCACATTTCTATTACTGAATCCCACGGCACCTTGGGTAAGACAAGTTCACTTCACGTAGAGGCTGGGCCCGCAAACTGAGGGCGTGGGGCTTGGGACCAGGTCTCCATTGCTCCGATGCCCATAATATTTGATACGTAAGGAGTTACGCGGCGCACAACATACCGTTGGAAAGCTCTCCGAGAGCTCTACAACGGTGGCAGCAAGCCTACTCGGCTGCGCCTATTTTCGGAGCCCAAAATCAAACATTTTCATCAGTTTCGGGACACTTTACTTCTTTTGCACTGCTTTTTTGACCCTGATCGTATGTCGTGAGCTGCGAAAAGGACGACAACCTAATCCATCAAATTTTTATTACCAAATCCCACGGTACCTTGGGCAAGACAACTTCACTTCATATAGAGGCTGGGCCCGCAAACTGAGGGCGTGCGGCTTGGGACCAGGTCTCCGTCGCTCCGGTGCCCATAACTTTTGATCTATTAGGAGTTACCCGGCGCACAGCATGCCATTGGAAAGCTCTCTGAGAGTTGTACGACTGGCGCAGCAAGCCTGCCCTACTGCACCTATTTTTGGAGCACAAAATTGAACATTTTTTATTAGTTTTGGAACACTTTTATTCTTTTGCGCTGTTTTTTCGTCTCGGATCGTACGTCGTAAGCCGCAAAAATGACGACAGCTTAATCCATCACATTTCTATTACTGAATCCCACAGCACCTTGGGCAAGACAATTTCACTTCACGTAGAGGCTGGGCCCGCAAACCGAGGGCGTGGGGCTTGGGACCAGTTCTCTGTGGCTTCGGTGCCCATAACTTTTGATCCGTAAGGTGTTATGCGGTGCACAACATACCATTTGAAAGCACTCCGAGAGCTCTACGACGGGGGTAGCAAGCCTATTTTCGGAGCCCAAAATCGAAAGTTTTCCTCAGTTTCGGGACACTTTTCTTCTTTTACACTATTTTTATGTCCCTAATCGTACGTTGTGAGCTGCGAAAAGGACGACAACCTAATCCATCACATTTCTATTACCGAATCCCACGGCACCCTGGGCAAGACAACTTCACTTCACGTTGAGGCTTGGCCCGCAAACCGAAGGTGTAGGGCTTGGGACCAGGTCTCCGTCGCTCTGGTACCCTTAACTTTTGATCCGTAAGGAGTTACGCGACGCACAACATACCTTTGGAAAGCTCTCATAGAGCTCTACGACGGGGGTAGCAAGCTTACTTGGCTGCACCTATTTTCGAAGCCCAAAAAACAAATGTTTTCATCAGTTTTGGGACACTTTTCTTCTTTTGTGCTATTTTTTCGTCCCGGATCGTATTTCGTGAGCCGCAAAAAGAACGACAACCTAATCCATCACATTTCTATTACCGAATCCCACGGCAGCTTAGGCAAGACAGTTTCACTTCATGTAGAGGCTGGGCCCGTAAACCGAGGGCGTGGGGTTTTGGGACCAGGTCTCCATCGCTTCGGTGCCCATAACTTTTGATCCGTAAGGAGTTACGCGGAGCACAGCTTACCATTGGAAAGTTCTCCGAGAGCTCTACAATAGGGTAGCAAGTCTGCTTGGCTACGCTTGTTTTCGGGGCCCAAATCAAACCTTTTCATCAGTTTCGGGATACTTTTCTTCTTTTGCGCTGTTTTTTTCGTCCGAGATCGTACGTCGTGAGCCGCGAAAAAGACGACAATCTAATCCATCACATTTCTATTACCGAATCCCACGACACCTTGGGTAAGACAACTTCGCTTCACATAGAGGCTGGGCCCACAAACCGAGGGCGTGGGGCTTGGGACCAGGTCTCCATCGCTCCAGTGCACATAACTTTTGATCCGTAAGAAGTTACGCGGTGCATAACAAACCGTTGGAAAGCTCTCCGAGAGCTCTACAACAGGGGCAGCTAGCCTGCTTAGCTGCGCCTATTTTCTGAGCCCAAAATCGTACATTTTCAATAGTTTCGGGATACTTTTCTTCTTTTACGCTATTTTTCTGTCTCCTATCGTACGTCGTGAGCCGTAAAAAGGTTGACAACCTAATCCGTCACATTTCTATTACCGAATCCCATGGCACCTTAGGCAAGACAACTTCACTTCACGTAGAGACTAGGCCAGCAAACAGAGGGCGTGGGGCTTAGGACTAGGTCTCCGTCGCTCCGATGCCCATAACTTTTGATTTGTAAGGAGTTACGCGGCGTACAATATACCGTTGGACAGCTCTTCTTTTGCTCTACGACTGAGGTAGCTAGCCTGCTCAGCTGCGCCTATTTTCCAAGCCCAAAATCGAATATTTTCATAAGTTTTTGGTATACTTTTCTTCTTTTACGCTATTTTTCTGTCTCGAATCGTACGTCGTGAGCCGCAAAAAGGTCGACATGCTAATCCATCACATTTCTATTACCGAATCCCATGGGACCTTAGGCAAGACTACTTCACTTCACGTAAAGACTGGGCTAGTAAACTGAGGGCGTGGGGCTTGGGACCAGGTATCCGTCGCTCCGGTGCCCATAACTTTTTTTTCGTAAGTAGTTACGCGGCGCACAACATACCGTTGGAAAGCTCTTCGAGAACTCTACAATAGGGCAGCAAGCTTGCTCGATTGCACCTATTTTTGGATCCAAAAATCAAACATTTTCATCAGTTTTCGTACACTTTTCTTCTTTTGCGCTGTTTTTTCATCTCGGATCGTACGTCGTGAGGTGTGAAAAGGACGACAACTTAATCCATCACATTTCTATTACTGAATCCCATGGCACCTTGGTCAAGACAATTTCACTTCACGTAGAGGCTGGGCCCGCAAACTGAGGGCGTGGGATTGGGACCAAGTCTCCGTCGCTCCGGTGCCCATAACTTTTGATCCGTAAGGAGTTATGCAGCACACAGCATACCATTGGAAAGCTCTCTGAGAGCTCTACAATGGGGGCAGCAAGCTTGCTCGACTGCACCTATTTTTTGGTGCCCAAAATGAATCATTTTTTCATTAGTTTTTGGGACACTTTTCTTCTTTTGCGCTATTTTTTCGTCCCGGATCGTACGTCGTGAGCAGCGAAAAGGACAACATCCTAATCCATCACATTTCTATTACCAAATCCCATGGCACCTTGGGTAAGACAACTTCACTTCACGTAGAGGCTAGGCCCGCAAACTGACGGCGTGGGGCTTGGGACCAGGTCTCCGTCACTCCAGTGCCCATAACTTTTGATCAGTAAAGAGTTACACGGTGCACAGCATACCGTTGGAAGGCTTTACGAAAGCTCTACGACAAGGGCAGCAAGCCTGCTTTGGTGCGCCTGTTTCTGGAGACCAAAATCAAACGAATTCATCAGTTTTGCATAACTTTTCTTCTTTTGCATTGCTTTTTCATCCCGGATCGTATGTCGTGATCCGCGAAATGGACGACAACCTAATCCATCACATTTCTATTACCGAATCCCACGGCACCTTGGCCAAGACAATTTCACGTCACATAGAGGCTGGCCCCGTAAACCGAGGGCGTAGTGCTTGGGACCAGGTCCTCGTTGCTCCGGCGCCCATAACTTTTGATTTGTAAGGAGTTACGTGGTGCACAGCATACCGTTGGAAAGTTCTCTGAGAGCTCTACAACAGGGGCAGCAAGCCTCCTCGACTGCACCAGTTTTCGGATCCCAAAATCAAACGTTTTCATCAGTTTCGGGATACTTTTCTTCTTTTGCGCTATTTTTTTGTCCCAGATCGTACGTTGTGAGCCACGAAAAGGACGACAACCTAATCCATCACATTTCTATTACCGAATCCCACGGCACCTTGGGTAAGACAACTTCAGTTCACATAGAGGCTGGGCCCACAAACCAAGGGTATGGGACTTTGGACCAAATCTCCGTCGCTTCAGTGCCCATAACTTTTGATTAGTAAGGAGTTTTGCGGTGCACAGTATACCGTTGGAAAGCTCTCCGAGAGCTCTACGACGGGGGCAGCAAGCCAGCTTTGCTGCGCCTATTTTTGGAGCCCAAAATCTACCGTATTCATCAGTTTTGGGACACTTTTCTTCTTTTACAATATTTTTTCGTCCCGGATCGTACGTCGTCAACTGCGAAAAGGATGACAACCTAATCCAACACATTTCTATTATCGAATCTCAGGACACCTTGGGCAAGACAATTTCACTTCATGTAGAGTCTGGGCCCGCAAATCGAGGGCGTGGGGCTTAGGACCAGGTCTCCGTCGCTCCGGTACCCATAACTTTTGATCCGTAAGGAGTTACTGATGCACAGCAAACCGTTGGGAAGCTCTCTGAGAGCTCTACAACGGGGGTAGGAAGTCTACTCTGCTGCGCATGTTTTCGTGGCCGAAAATCAAACGTTTTCATCAGTTTCGGGAGACTTATCTTCTTTTACGCTATTTTTTCGTCCCGGATCGTATGTCGTGAACCGCAAAAAGGACGACTACCTAATCCATCACATTTCTATTACCGAATCCCACTGCACCTTGGGTAAGACAACTTCACTTCACGTAGAGGCTGGGCCTGCAAACCGAGGGTGTGAGGCTTAGGACCAGGTCTTCGTCGCTCCGATACCCATAACTTTTGATCCGTAACGAGTTACGCGGTGCACAACATACCGTTAGAAAGCTCTCCGAGAGCTCTACAATGAGGGAAGTAAGCTTGCTCAACTGCGGCTGTTTTCAGAGCCCAAAATAGAATGTTTACATCAATTTTAGGATACTTTACTTCTTTTACATTATTTTTTCATCCCAGATCGTACGTCGTGAATCGTGAAAAGGACGACAACTTAACCCATCACATTTCTATTACCAAATCCCACGGCACCTTGGGCAAGACAACTTCACATCACGTAGAGACTGGCCAGCAAACCGAGGGTGTGGGGCTTAGGACCCGGTCTCTGTCGCTCCGGTGCCCATAACATTTGATCCGTAAGAAGTTACATGGCACACAGCATATCGTTGGAAAGCTCTCTGAGAGCTCTACGACGTGGGCAACAAGCCTGCTCAGCCGTACTTATTTTCGGAGCCCAAAATCGAATGTTTTGATCTATTTTGGGACACTTTTCTTCATTTACGCTTTTTTGCCGTCCTAGATAGTACGTCGTGAGCCGCGAAAAGGTCAACAACATAATCCATCAAACTTTTATTACCGAATCCCATGACACCTTGGGCAAGACAACTTCACTTCACGTAGAGGCTGGGCCCGCAAACTAAGGGCGTGGGGCTTGGGACCAGATCTCCGTCGCTCCGGTGCCCATAGCTTTTGATCCGTCAAGAGTTATGCGGCGCAAAGCATACCGTTGCAAAACTCTCCGAGAGCTCTACGAAGGGGGCAGCAAGCCTGCTCTACTGCGTCTATTTTCGAAGCCCAAAATCGAACATTTTTATCAGTTTTGGGACACTTTTCTTCTTTTGCGCAGTTTTTCCGTCCCAGATCTTACGTTGTGAGCCGCGAAAAGGACGACAACCTAATCCATCACATTTCTATTACTGAATCCCACAGCACCTTGGGAAAGATAATTTCACTTCACGTAGAGGCTGGGCCCACAAACCAAAGGCGTGGGGCTAGGAACCAGGTCTCCGTGGCTTCGGTGCCCATAACTTTTGATCAGTAAGGAGTTATGCGGCGCGAAACATACCATTGGAAAGCACTTTGAAAGCTCTACAACGGGGGCGGCAAGCCTGTTTTTGGAGCCCAAAATCGAATGTTTTCATCAGTTTCGGGACACTTTTCTTCTTTTACGCTGTTTTTTCATCCCTAATAGTACATCGTGAGCCGCGAAAAGGATGACAACCTAATCCATCACATTTCAATTACCGAATCCACGACATCTTGGGCAAGACAAATTCACTTCACATAGTGGCTGGGCCTGCAAACCGAGGGCATTCGGCTTTGGACCAGGTCTCCGTTGCTCCGGTGCCCTTAACTTTTGATCCGTAAGGAGTTACGCGGCACACAGCATACCGTTGGAAAACTCTCCAAGAGCTCTACAACAGGGGCAGCAAGCATGCTCAACTGCGCCTGTTTTTGGAGCCCAAAATCGAACATTTTCATTTTGGGACACTTTTCTTCTTTTGCGTTGTTTTTCCATCCCGGATCGTACGTCGTGAGCCACGAAAAGGACGACAAGCAATCCATCACATTTGTATTACCGAATCCCACGGCACCTTAGGCAAGACAACTTGACTTCACATAGAGGCTAGGCCCGCAAACCGAGGGTGTAGGCTTGGGACTAGCTCTCCGTTGCTCCGGTGCCCATAACTTTTGATCTGTAAGGAGTTATGCGGCGCACAGCATACCGTTGGAAAGCTCTCAGATAGCTCTACAACAGCGGTCGCAAGTCTGCTTTCTTGCTCCTATTTTCAGGGCCCAAAATCAAACATTTTCATCAGTTTTGAGACACTTTTATTCTTTTGTACTGTTTTTCCGTCCCGGATCATACATCGTGAGCCACGAAAAGGACGACAACCTAATCCATTACATTTCTATTACCGAATCCCACGGCACCTTGGGCAAGACAACTTCACTTCATGTAGAAGCTGGGCCTGCAGACCGAGGGCATGGGGCTTGGGACTAGGTCACCGTCGCTCTGGTGCCCATAACTTTTGATCAGTAAGGAGTTACACGGCGCACAGCATACCGTTGGAAAGCTCTCCGGGAGCTCTACGACGGGGAAGCAAGCCAGCTATGCTAGGCCTATTTTCGAAGCCCAAAATCAAACGTTTTCATCGGTTTAGGGACACTTTTATTCTTTTGCGCTGTTTTTCCGTCCTGGATCGTACGTCGTGATCCGCGAAAAAGACGACAACCTAATCCATCACATTTCAATTACCAAATCCCAAGCACCTTGGGCAAGACAATTTCACTTCACTTAAAGGCTGGGCCCGTAAACGGAGGGCATGGGGCCTGGCACCAGGTCTCCGTCGCACTGGTGCCCATAACTTTTGATCCGTAAGGAGTTACGCGGCACACAGCATACCGTTGAAAAGCTCTCCGAGAGCTCTACAACGCGGGCAGCATGCCTGCTCGACTACGCCTGTTTACGGAGCCCAACATCAAACTTTTTCATCAGGTTTGGGATAGTTTTCTTCTTTTACGCTGTTTTTTCGTCCCGGATCATACGTCGTGAGCTACGAAAAAGACGACAACCTAATCCATCACATTTCTATTACCGAATCCCACGACACTTTGGGTAAGACAACCTTACTTCATGTAGAGGCTAGGCCTGCATACCGAGGGCTTGGGACTTGGGACTAGGTCTCCGTCGCTCCGGTGCCCATAACTTTTGATTAGTATAGAGTTACGCGACACACAACATACCGTTGGCAAACCCTCCGAGAGCTCTACGACTGGGGCAACAAGCCTGCTTTGCTACGCCTATTTTCAAAGCCCATAATCAAACGTTTTCATCAATTTTGGGACACTTTTCTTCTTTTGCACTGTTTTTCCGTCCCGGATCGTACGTCGTGAGCCGCGAAAAGGACGACAACCTAATCCATCACATTTCTATTACCGAATTCCACAGCACCTTGGGCAAGACAATTTCACTTCACGCAGAGGCTGGGCCCGCAAACCGAGGGCGTGGGGCTTGGGACTAGGTCTCCGTCGCTCCGGTGCCCATAACTTTTGATCTTTAAGGAGTTATGCGACGCACTGCGTACCGTTGGAAAGTTCTCCGAGAGCTCTACATCGGGGGCAGCAAGCTTGCTCGGCTGCACCTGTTTTTGGAGTCCAAAATCGAACATTTTTATCAGTTTCGGGACACTTTACTTCTTTTGTGCTGTTTTTCCGTCACGGATCATATGTCGTGAGCCGCGAAAACGACGACAACCTAGTCCATCAAATTTTTATTACTTAATCCCACGGCACTTTGGGCAAGACAACTTCACTTCACGTAGAAGCTGGGCCCGCAAACTGAGGGCGTGGGGCTTGGGACCAGGTCTTCGTCGCTCTGGTGCCCATAACTTTTGGTCCGTTAAAAGTTACACGGTGCACAGTACACCGTTGAAAAGCTCTCCGAGAGCTCTACGAAGGGGGCAGCAAGACTGCCCTACTGCTCCTATTTTTGGAGCCCGAAATTGAACATTTTCATCAATTTTGGGACATTTTTCTTCTTTTGCACTGTTTTTCCGTCCCTGATTGTACGTCGTGAGCCGCGAAAACGACGACAGCCAAATCTATCACATTTCTATTACTGAATCCCATAGCACCTTGGGCAACACAATTTCATTTCACGTAGAGGCTGGGCCCGAAAACCGAGGACGCGGGGCTTGGGACTAGGTCTCCGTGGCTCCTGTGGCAATAACTTTTGATCCGTAAGGAATTATGCGGTGTATATCATACCGTTGGAAAGCATTCTGAGAGCTCTACGACGGGGGCAGCAAGCCTGTTTTCGAAGCCCAAAATCGAACGTTTTCATCAGTTTCGGGATACTTTTCTTCTTTTATGCTATTTTTCTGTCCCTGATCGTACGTTGTGAGCTGCGAAAAAAATGACAACCTAATCCATCACATTTCTATTACCAAATCCCACAGTACCCTAGGCAAAATAACTTCACTTCACGTAGAGGCTGGGCCCGCAAACCGAAGGCGTAGGGATTGGGACCAGGTCTCCGTCGCTCCAGTGCCCTTAACTTTGATCCGTAAGGAGTTACGCGGCGCATAGCATACCGTTGGAAAGCTCTCAGAGAGCTCTACGACGGGGACGACAAGCCTTCTCGCTGCGCCTATTTTCGAAGCCCAAAATTGAACGTTTTCATCAGTTTTAGGACACTTTTCTTCTTTTGTGCTGTTTTTCTGTCCCGGATCATACTTCGTGAGCCACAAAAAGGACGATAACCTAATCCATCAAATTTCTTTTACCGAATCCCATGGCACCTTAGGCAAGACATCTTCACTGCACGTAGAGGCTAGGCCCGCAAACCGAGGACGTGGGGCTTGGGACCAGGTCTCCATCGCTCTGGTGCCTATAACTTTTGATTAGTAAAGAGTTATGCGGCGCACAACATACCGTTGGAAAGCTCTCTGAGAGTTCTATGACAGGAGCAGCAAGCCTGCTTTGCTGTGCCTGTTTTTGGATTCCAAAATCCAACATTTTCATTTGTTTTAGGACACTTTTCTTCATTTATGCTATTTTTTTGTCTCGGATCGTATGTCGTGAGCCGTGAAAAGGACGACAACCTAATCCATCACATTTATATTACTGAATCCCACAGCATCTTGGGCAAGACAATTTCATTTCACGTAGAGGCTGGGCCCTCAAACAGAGGGCGTAGGGCTTAGGACCAGGTTTTCGTCGCTCCTGTGCCTATAGCTTTTGATTCGTAAGGAGTTACGTGGCGCACAGCATACCGTTGGAAAGCTCTCCAAGAGTTCTACAATAGGGGCAGCAAGTTTGATCGGCTGCGCGTGTTTTCTAGGCCCAAAATCAAACGTTTTCATCAGTTTCAGGACACTTATCTTCTTTTGCGCTGTTTTTCTGTCCCAGATCGTACGTCGTGAGCCGCGAAAAGGACGACAACCTAATCCATCACATTTCTATTACCGAATCCCACGGAACCTTGGGTAAGACAACTTTACTTCACGTAGAGGCTGGGCCCGCAAACCGCTGGCATGGGGCTTGGGACCAGGTCTCCGTCACTCCGGTACCCATAAATTTTGATCTGTAAGGAGTTACACGGCGCATAGCATACCGTTGGAAAGCTCTCCGAGAGCTCTACAACTGGGGCAGCAATCTTCCATGGCTGCGCCTATTTTCAGAACCCAAAATCAAACGTTTTTCTCAATTTCGGGACACTTTACTTCTTTTGAACTATTTTTTCATCCCGGATCATATTTTGTGAGCCGAGAAAAGGATGACAACCTAATCCATCAAATTTCTATTACCGAATCCCATAGCACCTTGGGCAATACAACTTCACTTCACATAGAGGCTGGGCTCACAAACTGAGGGCGTGGGGCTTGGCACTAGGTCTCCGTCGCTCCGATGCCCATAACTTTTGATCCGTTGGGAGTTACGCGGCGCACAATATATTGGTGGTAAGCTCTCCGAGAGTTCTACGATGTGGGCAGCCAGCCTGCCCTACTGCTCCTATTTTCGGGGCCCGAAATTTAACATATTCATCAGTTTTGGGACACTTTTCATTTTTTGCGCTGTTTTTTCGTCCCGGATCGTACGTCGTGAGCCTCGAAAAGAACGACAACCTAATCCATCACATTTCTATTACCGAATCCCACGATACCTTACGTAATACAGCTTCACTTCACGTGGAAGCTGGGCCCACAAACCTAGAGCTTGGGACCAGGCCTCCGTCGCTCCGGTACCCATAACTTTTGATCCATAAGGAGTTACGCGGCACACAACATACCGTTGCAAAGTTCTCTAAGAGCTCTACAACAGGGGTATCAAGTCTACTAAGATGCGCCTGTTTTCGGGGCCTAAAATCATAAATTTTCATCAGTTTTGGTATACTTTTCTTTTTTTGCGCTGTTCTTCAGTCCAGGATCGTACGTCGTGAGCCGCGAAAAGGACGACAACCTAGTCCATTACATTTATGTTACCGAATCCCACGACACCTTGCATAAGACAACTTCAATTCACGTGGAGGTTAGGCCCACAAACCGAAGGCGTGGGGCTTGGGACCAAGTCTCCGTTACTCCGGTGCACATAACTTTTGATCCGTAAGAAGTTACGCGGTGCACAGCATACCATTTGAAAGCTCTCCAAGAGCTCTACGACGGGGGCAGCATGACTACCCTACTGCTCCTATTTTCGGAGAGTAAAATTGAACGTTTTCGTCAATTTTGTGACAGTTTTCTTCTTTTACGCTATTTTTTCATCCAGGATCGTACGTCGTGAGCCGCGAAAAGGATGACAACCTAATCCATCACATTTCTATTACCGAATCCCATGGCACATTGGGCAAGACAACTTTACTTCATGCAGAGGCTAGGCCCGCAAACCGAGGGTGTAGGAATTGGGACCAGGTCTCTGTCGCTCCGGTGCCCATAACTTTTGATCAGTAAGGAGTTACGCGCCTGTTTTTGGAGCCCAAAACGAACGTTTTCACCAGTTTCAGGACAGTTTACTTTTTTTGCGCTGTTTTTTCGACCCGGATCGTATGTCGTGTGCCGCGAAAAGGACTACAACCTAATCCATCAAATTTCTATTACTTAATCCCACGGCACCTTGGGCAAGACAACTTCACTTCACGTAGAAGCTGGGCCCGCAAACTGAGGGCGTGGGGCTTGGGACCAGGTCTCCGTCGCTCCGGTGCCTATAACTTTTGATCCGTTAGGAGTTACGCGGCGCACAACATACCGTTGGAAGGCTCTCCGAGAGCCCTACTATGGGGGTACCAAGTTTGCTCGGATGCGACTGTTTTCGGGGTCCAAAATCAAAAGTTTTCATCAGTGTCGGGATACTTCTCCTGTTTTGCACTATTTTTCCGTCCAGGATCGTACGTCGTGAGCCGCGAAATGGATGACAACCTAATCCATCACATTTCTATTACCGAATCCCACGGCCCCTAGGGCAAGACAATTTCACTTCACGTAGAGGCTGGGCATGCAAACCAAGGGTCTGGGGCTTGAGACCAGGTCTCCGTCGCTCCAATGCCCATAACTTTTGATCTGTAAGGAGTTACGCGGCGCAGAGCATACCGTTGGAAAGCTCTCCAACAGCTCTACAACGGGGCAGCAAGCCTGCTCGACTGCGCCTGTTTTTGGAGCCCAAAATGAACATTTTCATCAGTTTCAGGACAGTTTACTTTTTTTGCGTTGTTTTTTCATCCCGGATCGTATGTCGTGTGCCGCGAAAAGGACTACAACCTAATCCATCAAATTTCTATTACTTAATCCCACGGCACCTTGGGGAAGACAACTTCACTTCACATAGAGGCTGGGCCCGCAAACTGAGGGCGTGGGGCTTGGGACCAGGTCTCCGTCGCTCCGATGCCTATAACTTTTGATCCGTTAGGAGTTACGCGGCGCACAACATACCGTTGAAAAGCTCTCTGTGAGCTCTACGACGGGGGCAACATGACTGCCCTACTGCTCCTATTTTCGGAGCCTGAAATTGAACGTTTTCATCAATTTTGGGACACTTTTCTTCTTTTGCGCTATTTTTCCGTCCCTGATTGTACGTCGTGAGCCGCGAAAACGACGACAGCCTAATCCATCACATTTGATCCGTAAGGAGTTACGCGGTGCAGAGCATACCGTTGGAAAGCTCTCCGAGAGCTCTACAACGGGGCAGCAAGCCTGCTCGGCTGCGCCTATTTTTGGAGCCCAAAACGAACGTTTTCATCAGTTTCGGGACAGTTTACTATTTTTGCACTGTTTTTTCGTCCCGAATCGTATGTCATGTGCCGCGAAAAGGACTACAACCTAATCCATCAAATTTCTATTACTTAATCCCACAGTACCTTGGGGAAGACAACTTCACTTCACGTAGAGGCTGGGCTCGCAAACTGAGGGCGTGGGGCTTGGGACCAGGTCTCCGTCGCTCCGGTGCCTATAACTTTTGATCCGTTAGGAGTTACACGGCGCACAACATACCGTTGAAAAGCTCTCTGTGAGCTCTACGACGGGGGCAACATGACTGCCCTACTGCTCCTATTTTCGGAGCCTGAAATTGAACGTTTTCATCAATTTTGGGACACTTTTCTTCTTTTGCGCTGTTTTTCCGTCCCTGATTGTACGTCGTGAGCCGCGAAAACGACGACAGCCTAATCCATCACATTTGATCCGTAAGGAGTTACGCGGCGCAGAGCATACCGTTGGAAAGCTCTCCGAGAGCTCTACAACGGGGCAGCAAGCCTGCTCGGCTGCGCCTATTTTTGGAGCCCAAAATGAACGTTTTCATCAGTTTCGGGACAGTTTACTATTTTTGCGTTGTTTTTTCGTCCCGAATCGTATGTCATGTGCCGCGAAAAGGACTACAACCTAATCCATCAAATTTCTATTACTTAATCCCACAGTACCTTGGGGAAGACAACTTCACTTCACGTAGAGGCTGGGCTCGCAAACTGAGGGCGTGGGGCTTGGGACCAAGTCTCCGTCGCTCCGGTGCCTATAACTTTTGATCCGTTAGGAGTTACGCGGCGCAAAACATACCGTTGAAAAGCTCTCTGTGAGCTCTACGACAGGGGCAACATGACTGCCCTACTGCTCCTATTTTCGGAGCCTGAAATTGAACATTTTCATCAATTTTGGGACACTTTTCTTCTTTTGCGCTGTTTTTTCGTCCCTGATCGTACGTCATGAGCCGCGAAAACGACGACAGCCTAATCCATCACATTTCTATTACTGAATCCCACAGCACCTTGGGCAATTTCACTTAACGTAGAGGCTGGGCCCACAAACCGAGGGCGTGGGGCTTGGGACCAGGTCTCCGTGGCTCCGGTGCCCATAACTTTTGATCCGTAAGGAGTTATGCGGTGGACAGCATACCATTGGAAAGCACTCTGAGAGCTCTACGACGGGGGCAACAAGCCTGTTTCTAGAGCCCAAAATCGAACGTTTTCATTAGTTTCGGGACACTTTTCTTCTTTTGCGCTATTTTTCCGTCCCTAATAGTACTTCGTGAGCCTAAAAAAGGACGACAACCTAATCCATCACATTTCTATTACCGAATCCCACGGTACCTTGGGCAAGACATCTTCACTTCACGTAGAAGCTGGGCCTGCAAAACGAGGACGTGGTGCTTGGGACCAGGTCTCCATCATTCTGGTGCCCAAAACTTTTGATCCGTCAGGAGTTACGTGACGCACAATATACCGTTGGAAAGCTCTTCGAGAACTCAACGATGGGGGCATCAAGCCTGCCCTACTGCGCCTATTTTCGGAGCCCAAAATGGAACGTTTTCATCAATTTTGGGACACTTTTCTTCTTTTGCGCTATTTTTCCGTCCCAGATCCTACGTCGTGAGATGTAAAAATGACGACAACCTAATCCATCGCATTTCTATTTATGAATTTCATGGCACCTTGGGCAAGACAATTTCACTTCACGTAGAGGCTGGGCCCGCAAACTGAGGACGTGGGGCATGGGACCAGGTCTCCGTGGCTCCAATGCCCCTAACTTTCGATCCGTAAGGAGTTATGCGGAGCACAGAATACCATTGGAAAGCACTCTGAGAGCTCTACGACGAGGGCAGCAAGCCTGTTTTTGGAGCCCAAAATTGAATGTTTTCATAAGTTTTGGGACACTTTTCTTCTTTTACGCTGTTTTTTCATCCCTGATAGTACGTCGTGAGCCGCGAAAAGGATGACAACCTAATCCATCACATTTCAATTACCGATCCCACGGCACCTTGGGTAAGGCAACTTCACTTCACGTAGAAGCTGGGCCTACAAACCTAGGGCATTGTGCTTGGGACCAGGTCTCCGTTGCTCCGGTGCCCTTAACTTTTGATCCGTAATGAGTTACGCAGCGCACAACATACCGTTGGAAAGCTCTCCGAGAGCTCTGCAATAGGGGCAGCAAGCATGCTCAACTGCGCCTATCTGATCCATCACATTTGGCTGCGCATGTTTTCGGTGCCCAAAATCAAACGTTTTCATATGTTTTGAGACACTTTTATTCTTTTGTGCTGTTTTTCTGTCCCAGATCATGCGTCGTGAGCCGCGAAAAGGACGACAATCGAATCCATCACATTTCTATTACCGAATCCCACATAATCTAGTGTAAGACAACTTCACTTCACATAGAGGCTGGGTGCGCAAACTAAGGGCGTGGGGCTTGGACCAGGTCTCCGTCGCTCCGATACCCATAACTTTTGATCTGTAAGGAGTTACGCGGCGCATAGCATACCGTTGGAAAGCTCTCCGAGAGCTCTACAACGGGGGCAGCAAGCCTACATGGCTGCGCCTATTTTCAGAATCCAAAATTGAACGTTTTCTTCTTTTTTGTTTCGGATCATACTTCGTGAGCCGTGAAAAGGATAACAACCTAATCCATCAAATTTATATTACCGAATCCCACGGCACCTTGGGCAAGACAACTTTACATCATGTAGAGGCTAGGCCCGTAAACCGAGGGCGTGGAAATTCGGACCAGGTCTCCGTAGCTCCGGTGCCCATACCTTTTGATCAGTAAGGAGTTACGCGGCACATAGCATACCGTTGGAAAACTCTCATAGAGCTCTACGACAGGGGCAGCAAGCATGCTTTGCTGCGCCTATTTTCGAAGCCCAAAATCGAACGTTTTCATCAATTTTGGGATATTTTTCTTCTTTTGAACTATTTTTCCATCCCGGATCGTACGTCGTGAGCCGCGAAAAGGACGATAACCTAATCCATCACATTTCTATTACCGAATCCCATGGCACCTTGGGCAAGACAATTTCACTTCACGTAGAGGCTGGGCCCGCAAACTGAGGGCGTAGGGCTTAGGACCAGGTCTCCGTCGCTCTGGTACCCATAACTTTTGATCCGTAAGGAGTTACAAGGTGCACAGCATACCGTTGGAAAGCTCTCCGAGAGCTCTACAACGGGGGTAGCATGTTTGCCCGGATGCGCCTATTTTCAGAGCCTAAAATTAAAA
Source organism: Budorcas taxicolor (assembly GCF_023091745.1). Lineage (NCBI taxonomy): Eukaryota > Metazoa > Chordata > Mammalia > Artiodactyla > Bovidae > Budorcas > Budorcas taxicolor. Next base: position 16,903 of record NW_026292308.1, read on the forward strand.
GTTTTCATTAGTTTTAGGATACTTTTCCTCTTTTGCGCTGTTTTTCCGTCCCGGATCGTACGTCGTGAGCCGTAAAAAGGACGACTACCTAATCCATCACATTTCTATTACCGAATTCCATGGCCCCTTGGGCCAGGCAATTTCACTTCTCGTAGAGGCTGGGCCGGTAAACCTAGGGCGTGGGGCATAGGACCAGGTCTCCGTCGCTCTTGTGCCCATAACTTTTGATCCGCAAGGAGTTACGCGGCGCACAGCATACCGTTGGAAAGGTCTCCGAGAGCTCTACGACTGGGGCAGCAAGCCTGCTTTGCTGCGCCTATTTTCGAAGCCCAAAATTGAACATTTTCATCAGTTTTGCGACACTTTTATTTTTTTGTACTATTTTTCCATCCCGGATCGTACGTCGTGAGCCGCAAAAATGACGACAACCTGATCCATCATATTTCTATTACCGAATCCCACGGCACCTTGGGCAAGACAATTTTACTTCACGTAGAGGCTGGGCCCGCAAACTGAGGGCGTAGGGGTTAGGACCAAGTCTCCGTCGCTCCAGTGCCCATAACTTTTGATCCATAAGGAGTTACTTGGCGCACAGCATACCGTTGGAAAGCTCTCTGAGAGCTCTACAATGGGGGTAGCAAGCCTGCTTGGATGCACCTGTTTTTGGAGCCCAAAATTGAACGTTTTTATTAGTTTCGGGACACTTTATTTATTTTGGGCAGTTTTTCAATCCTGGATCGTATGTCGTGAGCCGCAAAAAAGACGACAACCTAATCCATCAAATTTTTATTACTTAATCCCACGGCACCTTGGGCAAGACAACTTCAATTCACGTAGAGGCTAGGCCTGCAAACTGAGGGCGTGGGGCTTGGGACCAGGTCTCCTTTGCTCCGGTGCCCATAACTTTTGATCCGTCAAGAGTTTCGCAGCGCACAACATACAGTTGGAAAGTTCCCTGAGAGCTCTACGATGGGCGCAGCAAGCCTGCCCTACTACGCCTATTTTCGGAGCCCAAAATTGAACATTTTCATCAATTTTGGGACACTTTTCTTCTTTTACGCCATTTTTCCATCCCGGATCTTACGTCGTGAGTCGCGAAAAGGCGGCAACCTAATCCATCACATTTCTATTACTGAATTCCACGGTACCTTAGGCAAGATAATTTCACTTCACGTAGAGGCTGGGCCCGTAAACCAAGGGCGTGGGGGTTGGGACCAGGTCTCCGTGGCTCCGATGCGCGTAACTTTTGATCCGTAAAGAGTTATGCAGCACACAGCATAATGTTGGAAAACTCTCCGAGAGCACTACGACAAGAGCAGCAAGCCTGTTTTTGGAGCCCAAAATCGAATGTTTTCATCAGTTTCGGGACACTTTTCTTCTTTTACGCTATTTTTTCATCCCTGATCGTACGTCGTGAGCCACGAAAAGGACGACAACCTAATCCATCATATTTCAATTACTGAATCCCACGGCACCTTGGGCAAGACAACTTCACTTCACGTAGAGGATGGTCCTACAAACCAAGGGCATTGGGCTTGGGACCAGGTTTCCGTTGCTCCCGTGCGCTAAACTTTTGTTCCGTAAAGAGTTACGCGGCGCACAGTATATCGTTGGAAAGCACTTCGAGAGCTCTACAACAGGGGCATAAAGCATGCTCAACTGTGCCTGTTTTTGGAGCCCAAAATCGAACATTTTCATCAATTTTGGGAGACTTTTCTTCTTTTGCGTTGTTTTTCCGTCCCGTATCATACGTCGTGAGTCGCGAAAAGGACGATGACCTAATCCATCACATTTGTATTACCGAATCCCACAGTACCTTGGGCAAGACAACTTCACTTCACGTAGAAGCTGGGCCCGCAAACCGAAGGCGTGGGGCTTGGGACCAGGTCTCCGTTACTCCGGTGCCCTTAACTTTTGATCCATAAGGAGTTACGCGTCGCACAGCATACCGTTGGAAAGCTCTCAGAGAGCCCTACGATGGGGGCAGCAAGCCTTCTAGGCTGTCCCTATTTTTGAAGCCCAAAATCAAATGTTTTCATCAGTTTCGGGACACTTTTCTTCTTATGCGCTGTTTTTCAGTCCCGGATCATACTTCGTGAGCCACAAAAAGGACGACAACCTAATCAATCACATTTCTATTACTGAATCCCACGGCACCTTAGGCAAGACGTCTTCACTTCACGTAGAGGCTGGGCCTGCAAACCGAGGGCGTGGGGCTTGGGAACAGGTCTCCATCGCTCCCGTGCCTATAACTTTTGATCAGTAAGGCGTTACGCGGTGCACAACATACCGTTAGAAAGCTCTCCGAGAGCTCTACGACCGGAGCATCAAGCCTGCTTTGCTGCACCTATTTTCGGAGCCCAAAATCCAACGTTTTCATTAGTTTTGGAATACTTTTCTTCTTTTATGCTATTTTTCCGTCTCGGATCGTACTTCGTGAGCCGCGAAAAGGACGACAACCTAATTCATCACATTTCTGTTACCGAATCCCATGGCACCTTGGGCAAAATAATTTCACTTCATGTAAAGGCTGGGCTCGCAAACCGAGGGCGTGGGGCTTATTACGCGGCATACATCATACCGTTGGAAAGTTCTCCGAGAGCTCTACAACAAGGGTAGCAAGTATGATCGGCTGCGCGTGTTTTCGGGGCCCAAAATCAAACATTTTCATCAGTTTCAGATCACTTATCTTCTGTTGAGCTATTTTTCTGTCCCAGATCGTATGTCGTGAGCCGCGAAAAGGTAGACAACCTGATCCATCACATTTCTATTACTGAATCCCACAGAACCTTGGGTAAGACAACTTCACTTCACGTAGAGGCTGGGCCCGCAAACTGAGGGCGTGGGGCTTGGGACCAGGTCTCCGTCGCTCCGGTACCCATAACTTTTGATCTATAAGGAGTTACGCAGCGCATAGCGTACCGTTAGAAAGCTCTCCAAGAGCTCTAAAATGGGAGGTAGCAAGCCTACACGGCTGTGCCTGTTTTCAGAATCCAAAATTGAACATTTTCTTCTTTTTCGTCACGGATCATACTTCGTGAGCCGCAAAAAGGATGACAACCTAATCCATCACATTTCTATTAACGAATCCCATGGCACCTTGGGCAAAATAATTTCACTTCACGTAAAGGTTGGGCCCGTAGACCGAGGGCGTGGGGCTTATTACGCGGCGTACATCATACCGTTGGAAAGCTCTCCAAGAGCTCTACAACAGGGGCAGCAAGTCTGATCGGCCGCGCGTGTTTTCGGGGCCCAAAATCAAACATTTTCACCAATTTCAGGTCACTTATCTTCTGTTGCGCTATTTTTCTGTCCCAGATCGTACGTCGTGAGCTGCAAAACGGACGACAACCTGATCCATCACATTTCTATTACTGAATCCCAAAGAACCTTGGGTAAGACAACTTCACTTCACGTAGAGGCTAGGCCCACAAACCGAGGGCGTGGGGCTTGGGACCAGGTCTCCGTCGCTCCGGTACCCATAACTTTTGATCTATAAGGAGTTACGCAGCGCATAGCATACCGTTAGAAAGCCCTCCGAGAGCTCTAATACGGGGGCAGCAAGCCTACACGGCTGCGCCAGTTTTTAGAATCCAAAATCGAACGTTTTCTTCTTTTTTGTCCCGGATCCTACTTCGTGAGCCGCGAAAAGGATAACAACCTAATCCATCAAATTTCTATTACCGAATCCCACAGCACCTTGGGCAAGACAACTTTACTTCATGTAAAGGCTAGGCCCGCAAACCGAGGGCGTGGGACTTGGGACCAAGTCTCCGTCGCTCCGGTGCCCATACCTTTTGATCAGTAAGAAGTTACGCGGCACACAACATACCGTTGAAAAACTCTCCTAGAGCTCTACGACAGGGGCAGCAAGCATTCTTTGTTGCGCCTATTTTTGAAGCCCAAAATCGAACGTTTTCATCAGTTTTGGGACATTTTTCATCTTTTGCTCTGTTTTTTCGTCCCGGATCGTACGTCGTGAGCTGCGGAAAGGACGACAACCTAATCCATCACATTTCTATTACCGAATCCCACGATACCTTGGGCAAGATAATTTCACTTCACGTAGAGGCTAGGCCCGCAAACCGAGGGTGTAGGGCTTAAGACCAGGTCTCTGTCGCTCCGGTACCCATAACTTTTGATCCGTAAGGAGTTACGAGGCGCACAACATACAGTTGGAAAGCTCTCCGAGAGCTCTACAACGTGGGTAGCATGTTTGCTCGGATGCGCCTGTTTTCAGAGCCCAAAATTAACAGTTTTCATTAGTTTTGGGATACTTTTCCTCTTTTGCGCTATTTTTTCATCTCGGATCGTACGTCGTGAGCCACAAAAAGGACGACAACCTAATCCATCACATTTCTATTACCGATTCCCACGGCCCCTTGGGCTAGACAATTTCACTTCACGTAGAGGTTGGGCCTGCAAACCGAGGGCGTGGGGCATAGGA
>NW_026292309.1:0-21349 GCF_023091745.1 Budorcas taxicolor
GAAGACTTAAATGCAACGTAAACAATCCGTAGATGAGATGCCGCGAATCTACAAAACCGCTTTGGGTCCAAGTTCCAAGAAAGAATTGAATAGTGAAAGGAATAACCGCTAGAGTTAGTTTTGGGGGATTAGAGTGAATGTTATGCTTTGTTGTCTAAGTATGCTAAAGCTATCATGCAGAGCAATCTTGTAGCATGTGTTAAATATTAATGTATTGGTTGCATATGTAGAACACCAACATTTGACAGATTTTTTATATGTTTAGGAGCCTAGAGATATGGGTTTAGAAATAGATTAAGACCATTCATTGGCCTTGATAGTTCGTTCTTGAAAGGACCATATGGTGGTCAACCTCTTTTCACAGATTATGTAGATACAATTCAGGTATTTTTCCACTTGCAGTCATGGTGTGCAAGCAAGAATGTCAAAAAACGTGGGGCTATTCTCTCAAGTGCTTACAAGGATACATTGGTATCGAAGGTCTATCATATTCATGAGTGATAGACAAAAGGGTTAAAAATACTATTCGTGATGTATATGTTAGTCTGAAGGCATAAATTATATCTTTTGATGATAACTAAATCTTAATTATACGTTTATCTATGACTAATCATGCTTGTATAAGTTATATGTGTTTGAGATTAGTCATAGTATGATCATGCATGAAGAAATGGCTAGTACGTGCTTATCAATGAAAATCAAGTTTGAAGTGCTATGATTGGTGAAGATCTATTGAAGCCTTGAAGAGCTAGTATCCTGAAGATCTCACCAAGAAAGAATGAAAAGAAGAAGAAGTCACAAGGATGGAGTCATAAGGGGTATCACCGCCCCTCAACCCGGCCCCGCCTAGAACCGAGTCCGAACGCGACAAAACTTGGACATTATAACACAGTAATATGTCACATTTGACAAATAAACCTGTACAATAATACAGTTAACAAATAATAGGGAGTACATAAAAAGACAACCTGAAAGAGCGGTTTTACACATAGAAATAATAGATACATTGTTTTCAAAAATAGCATACATAAGTCTAGCATTATGAACATATTCAAATAAACTTCCATATTTACAACCAAAGTCATCTAAACTTCAAAATAGCTAACTTAGGACCAACATATATTACATGATTCAACAAAAGTCTTCCATTACATCATAGCTACACAAACTTCATAAACAATATATACATCATCCAAAGCAAGAAAAGCATAGCTTTCTCGTTCATTCTCTTTATGGCTGGATCTCGACCTCACCTGAAACGTTATTAAAACGGGGTGAGCTAACTAGCTCAGTGAAAGGGTGAATGGGAAGTTTTAGGAAAACATTAACTTTAAAACCTGTTGAAAACATGCATTTGAAACAATGTATAAACATTAAACACTTAAGCACAATTAACTCAAGTAATAACAAAGTTATATAACCATTCAAGAAGGATACGCTAAATATTTTTGATGTTGCTCCTTACACCACCATCACGAATGGTTGTCATGCCAATACACTGCAAGCCCAATGTCACCCAAAGTGACACGATGCTACCATGCCTCGCTTATCATTCACAATCAAGACCATGGTAGTCATGCCAAAAACACTTGCAAGCCCGATGCCGCCTAGAGTGAGACAACGCTACCATGCCTTACTTAACATTCACATTCAAGACCATGATAGTCATGCAATACACCGGCAAGCGTAATGCCTGCCGAAGTTACACGACGCTACCATGCCTCGCTTAACATTCACATAGCATTCAATCACTTAATCACGCATTCATTTCACTCAAAGAGGACAACAAAGTAGGTTGCCCCTCGAATACTTTAACAAGCATTTAACAATTTCATTCAATAATACATTTGATAGGTGACAAAGTAGGTCACCGTACCACTTGTAACACCTTTAAACACATAAGCATTCCATTAGCAAGTAGTATTACACAAGAGCATTTCCATCAGTTAACTTCAATAGAATTCAATAAAACATAACCTCAACACATTTAGCAACTAGCATTTATTCAACAATTACCAACTTATGTTACTATACAAATGCCTAATCTTAGCAAAACCAATATACTAGCCAACTATAATGTAATATAAGTGCATAACATTAGCAAATTCAGCATAGAACAAGGTTAACAAGCAAAATACACAAATTGTACCTTTGCTAGAATTTCGGCCAACACCCAAAAATCACACTAAATTCCACCAAATTTGCACCCAAGTCATCAAATTATGCTATAAACTTATATATGTAACACCCCAACTCGACCCCTCGTAAGATCAAGTGGAGACGCGACGGAATTCCGGCATGGTACCATTTGAAACATGGCACTATCCCCAATTCATAGCCCTGTACAAAACTTCATACAACAACAACAAGCAATTCCCAAGCATTGCATACTCAAACCAATCACATACATTCAATACACCCTACTGACTGTCATACCTCTTAAACATTACAATAACAAGAGAAGAATTCAAAATAACCTATACAAGTCTAGCATTAAATTACATATCAAAATGAGGCTTACAATTATTCAATCCAGTCATTAAACTCTAAAGTAAGACATTTAAACTTTACATACTTACAACACAAGTTTCAAGACTTCAAAATAACATATATATAACATTTACAAGCAACTCAAGCCTTGGGCTTGCCCACATCATTAGGAGTTACATATTCCACATAAGCTAAGTCTGGTTCACCTAAAAAGTTGGTAAAGAGGGTGAGCTGACCGCACTTAGCTCAATGAAGGAGGACAATGCAAGAAAGTTTAGAAAGCATTTTATCTTTTGAAACTCCTTTCAAAACAAGCCATGCACATCAATCGCAATAAGTAAATAACGCATAAATAGTACAAGAAAAGTAAACATTCAATAAAGGATACGCTCGTTCTGTTGATGTCGATCCTCTACCACCAACGTGAACACATTCCTCAACTAACAAGTAGTACCATCAGGTACGCTGACTTAAAACCTACAACCCAAACCCCTATGGAACACTTCGTCCATTTGGGATAGGAGTAGAACATCGGTGATCATGTCATTGCCTGACAACCCGATGCTACCCAAGTAACGACAAAATCAACCATATCTGTTTTAAAAGGTTGCAACTTTAAGACCCCAAACTTGCATTTCATGTGCATTTACTATTTACTGTCCTTTATATGCATTCATATCTCTTTAACTATTTAAATTCCTACTTTATATTAAATATGCATGTTATACTTAATTTTAATTTATATAAAATGAGAATCATACTATTTTAATATGTATGTTAATTGGATTAATTTTTGTGCTCAAAAGATGCTTTTCATTGTTTTACAAAATAAACTCCGAAGTAGGGGACACTGTTCAACAACTTTATTAAATTTTTCCTACTCATATAATTAACTCATTTGGATCATTTGGTGACTACATGCATTGAAATTAATTTGTTTTGTGCTTCCGAATGTGATTTATGTGATGCTTAATGTATTGTAAGATAGTTACTATTTATCAAATTTTCGACTGCTTTATTTTTCTAGTTTGGCATTTTTTCGATGCTACTTGACCTTTAAGAGCCATGAGAAAATTGGGATTACATGCATAGCATATAAAGAATGCGATTATAAAAATATTAGTGTATCGCATGAATAGTATTTTCAAAATTGTATTTTTGGGCCTTTAATGGTTCTAGTTTGTTTGGGCCTTTACATAACTAATCTACCCTTTCTTTTAAGGCCAACCCAAGCCCAATATATACATATATTTATCTATACCATATATATCATATTATATACATACATAGGCATAACAAAAAAAGAAAGATATATGAGCTCAAGGCCGATGCCACCAAGGCGAAAAAAGAGGAAAAATCTTGCTAGGGTTTGCCTTAATTGTGCAATCCAAGGGGTCTCGAGGTGATTTGAGCTTGAAACTTTACATTTTCTAGCTATATCAAGGTGAGGGATTGCATATTATTGCACTTTACGCTTTTGTCAAGTTTATGCCATAAGTTTTTTTGTTGAGATATGATGTTATCTTGCCTAATTAATGTATGTGATGGTGTGTAATAGGTGTAGAGACAATATTTGTGGAGATGTATTGCTTTATTAGCTAAATATTGCTTAGGGTTCATTGTGGAAGATGAATGAATAGTATTATTCATTCCTAGATTAAAGTTTGTTGATATATGCTTAATTCTATGCTATACGTGAGTTCCCTAAATGTTGTTGAGACTAGAATAATGTATAAAATGGCTAGAGTAGTATTAGAACTTCATTAAACTTGGTTAATCGAATTGAATTCCAAAGGGGCTTTGCATAAATTGGGTTATCCGGGTGGGTGTTAATGCCTTGGGTAGTGTTTATTATGTGAGGTGGTGCTTAAAATGCCTTTATGGCATTGAATTGAGGGGTGGATTGGTAGTTGTAGTTCAAACGGACCACGGGGCTTTCGGGGCTTTTGTGGTAGAGAGTGTTAAAAGCGGGTTTTATTGGCTTAAAAGGGGTTCATAAAGTGTCATTAGAAAGGTAGAATGGTTAGATTATGGGTTTCCTTGAGTCTCATTTAGTATGCGCTTTTATTGGACTAAAGGCTAGAGTATAGAAAATGGAAATAGATAACGGTAATTGTCTTATAATTGATTAATTAAGTGTCTAATTGTAGTAATAGTAATATAGGGGCTCTTGGATGTAATGTGTCGATTGCAAGTTAAAGTGTTTGTATGAGATTAGGCTGGTTGGTTTGTGAATTTTGGGGCTTAAATGTAATATGAAGTTTATTAGTGAACTATTGAAGATAATGTTGCTTGGTACCACCTCGTGGCTAGTTGATTATCTAAATAAGTTGTTATCTAGTTTATGTGGGAGTTTGATTATTGATCAAGTGTTATAGTATACTTACTTAGTGAACATGGTAGCGTCATGACACTCCGGATGGCCAATGTCGTCGGTGTCCTGGCATGACTACCATGGCTAGGTAGCATCATGACACTCCGGAGGGCCAATTTCGTTGGTGTATCAGCATGACTACCTAGGTATCGCTAGTGATTGATAACGTTGTGTTACTTTGGAAGGTCGTTATCATCGATGTATTGCCATGACTACCACGAGCTCGTTCATGGACTTTGTTTTACCTGAATTGACTGTCTTTATTCTATGGTGGACCTTGTGGTTATCTAACGTCACTCTCTCTCGGACCCCTATGTCCTTGAAGAGTTGTGTGGAATCGTATTTGTCTTCAGGTGTTTAAGTAGCATTGTTTCATTAGTAGAATCTTTAAGCTCTCAGGTAAAAGCTTTCTTTTATCTTTTCTAAAGTATTTAATGTTCTCTGATTACTTCTTGTATTCCTTCAATGTATTAGTTAACTTTATTACTGAATGTCCTACAAGCATTGCATGAAATGCTTTCAAAAGCTTCCCCGGATAACTGGTCCCCTCCCTCACTGAGCAACTGTGTTTGTTTATTTCTCATTCTAACAAATTTTGCACGAAACACCGAGCTTATCTCTAAGAAGTAGAAGAACATTTGTGGATTAATTTGGTTGCTTGTAGCGGAAGTTGAATGTCTTGCGTGATGTTGTGTATCTGTATTTCAATTTATGGTTGTGTAGCCTTGTATGTATTAAGTTTTTGTATAGATGTATCAAAGTTTAAGTTATTTATTTGTTTGGTTAGGTTGTATAGCTAAAGTTAAGTTTGTTGATTGTATGGCATGTAATAACTTAGAAGTTTTACTTTATTTCTTAGCTAGTTTGCTGGCTTGTATGGCTTGAATGGAGCATGATTGAAGGATTTAAAATAAAAGAAAGTAAAGTAGATAAAATTAGAGTGGAAAGATAAGCGGTTTTATAACATAGAATTTCAATAGCTTATGAGAATACATGCTTGTATGTTTTATCTTGCTAGTAGGAAGGCTAGGAAGGCCCTAATAGCTTGGAAAGTTATGAAATGAATGTCATATATTGCCTTTGTGGTTCATTTCTTTTGAGTACAAGATTTAGATAGGCTTAAATACAGGGAAGTCTCCGTCGTTTCCTCACATTTTTCATTACCTCGGGATCTAGATCGGGGCTCTGGTCTCGTGAGGATCGGGGTATTCCAGATGGTATCAAAGGTTAGATAGCTTATAGCCAGGATAGGGTCTTTAGACTGTTGGGTAGAGTCTTAGTGTGAATGTGACGTGAAAAAGTGTTTGTGTGACTTATGCGTTAAGTGAATTAGATGTGGCTAACGTGCTTGATGTGCTTATGTGTGTTCAATTTGTTTATGTGCTTAATGTGAGTTATATGACTAATGTGCCTGTATGATTGACATGACTTGTGAGCTAAATGAATGAGATATGAATGACGTGCTTTATGTGAATGACATGTTTTGTAAACTTATGTGCTTAAATATATTCTAGTTGCTTATTTGTTCAATTGTCACTTATGTGACTTTACTTGTTTATAACCTGTTTAAGTGGTCATTGTTCCTTATGTGGATATCTATGAACTATTTGCCTACCTGTCATAACATGTCTATAATTCTAGAATTATCACCATGGGGCCTCGTCGTCAGACTAGAGGGCATAGTTCAGGTTCAGGGGCAGCAGAACATATCAGCAGACTATTAATGAACAGCTGGCAACTATAATTAACTAGATAACACAAGTCTTGGTAGAACAGAGGCAATAGAGGAATAATCCGGCTAGTAATCTAAGAAATACAAGTAATGGGGCTGAGGGTAGTGGCAGCAGTAGCATTAGTCAGCTCAAGAAGTTTTTGCAGCATGGACCGACTAGATTTCTTGGAGGGCCAGATGACGAGAAGGCAGAGTTATGGTTGAGTCGGATTGAGAAGATTTTTACTGTCTTAGATTATGCAGATAAGAGAAGAATTGCATATGATGTGTTTCTGCTCGAAGGTGATGCCGAGCAGTGGTGGCGGACAGTGAGTCGAAGATGGGGTAGTGAGAACGTGCAACATACTTGGGCCAATTTCATGAGAGAATTTTGAGATAAGTACATTTCAGAGGTGACACGAGAAAAGAAGGAAGAAGAATTTGTGACATTGGAACAGGGCGACATGACTGTAGCTCAGTATGAGTCCACATTTGATAGACTTTCTCATTATATACCCGAGCTTGGGCGGCCTAAGAGACAGAGAATACATAGGTTTATCGGGGGTTAAGGCCAGATATACAGTTTCATTTGTCTACTCATCACTTTGCTACATACTCGGAGGCTATTCTAGCAGCTTCTAGGTTTGAAAAAAGGAATACCGAGTTAATGGCCGAGACTGATCAGCCCAGCAAGAGGCCTAACTTGTCACAAGCCCAAAGTCAGCCAAGTCAGATTCAGACTTTGAGCTAGGGACAGCTGAGGTAGCAGTCCTAGAGTAATGTAGATTCCTTCCAGACCCAAATTCGAAGTGGGAACAGACCAGTTACTTTTGGAATACAAAAATGATCCAGTAGTTTTGTTAGCTCCGGGATCCTTAGGAGGTAATATTATGATTCAAGTTCTGCAATGTGCTCTCCGGTAAACGTAGGGGTCATAATGAGGTCGAGTGTTGGAAGAAACAAGATAAATGTACATAGTGTGGTAGTGATCAACACAAAAAAAAAACATTGTATAAAAATGGTCGAGTATTCAAGGTAAGACTGCAAACAGAAAGACTCAGGAAACCGGTAAGAATTGTGAGGACGAAATTTTTATAAGGAGGGGAGGATGTGAGACCCCAGACCTGCATTCATGTGCATTTACTATTTATTGTCCTTTATATGCATTCATATGTCTTTAACTATTTAAATTCCTACTTTACATTAAATATGCATGCTATACTTAATTTTAATTTATATAAAATGAGAATCATATTATTTTAATATATATCAATTGGATTAATTTCTTGTGTTCAAAAAATGTATTTTTTTACAAAAATAAACTCCGAAGTAGGGGACACTATTCAACTACTTTATTACATTTTTCCTACTCACATAATTAACTTACTTGGATCATTTGGTGACTATGGTGCATTGAAATTAATTTGTTTTGTGCTTCCGAGATGTGATTTATATGATGCTTAATATATTGTAAGATAGTTACTATTCATCTCGATTGCTTTATTCTTCTAGTTTTATATTTTTTCCATGCTACTTGACCTTAAAAAAGAATGAGGAAAATTGGGATTATGTGCATAGCATATAGAGACGCGAGTTATAAAAATGTTAGTGTATTGCATGAATAGTGTTTTCAGGATTGTATTGTTGGGCCTTTAATGGTTCTAGCTTAGTTTTGGTCTTAACATAACTAATTACCCTTTCTTTTAAGCCCAATCCAAGCCCAATATATACATATATTTATCTATACCATATATATCATATTATATACATACATAGGCATAACAAAAAAAAAAAAGAAAAAAGTGAGATATGTGAGCTCAAGGCCGACGGCCAACCAAGGAGGAAAAAGTAAAAAAATCTTGATAGGGTTTGGCTTGATTGTGCAATCCAAGGGGTCCTGAGGTGATTTGAGTTTGAAACTTTGCATTTTCTAACTATATCAAGGTGAGGGATTGCATTTTTTTGCACTTTATATGCTTTTGTCAAGTTTATGCCATAAGTTGTTTTGTTGAGATATGATGTTATTTGCCTAATTAATGTATGTAATGGTGTGTAGTAGGTGTAGAGACAAGATTTGTGGAGATGTATTGCTTTATTAGCTAAATATAACTTAGGGTTCATTGTGGAAGATGAATGAATAGTACTATTCATTGCTAGGTTAAAGTTTATTGACATATGCTTGATTTTATGCTATAAGTAAGTTCCCTAAATGTTGTTGAGACTAGAATAATGTATAAAATAACTAGAGTAATGTTAGAACTTCATTAAGCTTGGTTAATCGGATTGCATTCAAAGGGGCTTTGCATAAATTGGTTATTCGGGTAGGTGTTAATTCCTTGGGTAATGTTATTATGTGAGGTGGTGCTTAAAATGCCTTTATGGCATTGAATTGAGAGGTGATTGGGTAGTTATAGTTCAAACGGACCACAGGACTTTCGGGGCTTTTGTGGTAGAAGTGGTTAAAAGCGGGTTTTTTTGGCTTAAAAGGGGTTCATAAAGTGTCATTAGAAAGGTAGAATGGTTATATTATGGTTTTCTTGAGTCTCGTTTAGTATGCACTTTTATTGGACTAAAGGGCTGGAGTATAAAAAATGGAAATAGATTACGCTAATTGTCTTATAATTGATTAGTTAAGTGTCTAATTGTAGTACTAGTAACATAGGGGCTATTGGATATTATGTGTCGATTGTAGGTTAAAGTGTTTGTATAAGATTGGGTTGGTTGGTTTGTGAATTTTATGGCTTAAGTGTAATATGAAGTTTATTAGTGAACTATTGAACTTAATGTTGCTTGGTACCACCTCGTGGCTAGTTGATTATCTAAGTAAGTTGTTATCTTGTTTATGTGCGAGTTTGATTATTGATCAAGTGTTATTGTATGCTTACTCAGTGAACATAGTAGCATCATGACACTCCGGACGGCCAATGTCGTCAATGTATTGGCATGACTGCCTTGGCTAGGTAGCGTCATGACACTTCAGACAACCAATGTCGTCGGTGTATTAGCATGACTATCTAGGTATCGCTAGTGATTGGTAGCATCATATAACTCCGGACGGCCATTGTCATCGGTGTATTGCCATGACTACCCCGAGCTCGTTCATGGACTTTGTTTTACCTGAGTTGACTGTCTTTATTCTATTGTGGACCATGTGGTTATCTAACGTCACTCTCGCTCAGACTTTATGTCCTTGGAGAGTTGTGTGGAATTGTATTTGTCTTTAGGTGTTTAAGTAGCATTGTTTCGTTAGTAGAATCTCTAAGCTCTCAGGTAAAAGCTTTATTTTATCTTTTCTAAAGTATTTGATGTTCTCTGATTACTTCTTGTATTCCTTCAATGTATTAGTTAACTTTATTACTGAATGTCCTACATGCATTGCACGAAATGCTTTCAAAAGCTTCCCCGGATAACTGGTCCTCTCTCTCACTGAGCAACTACGTTTGTTTATTCCTCTTTCTAACAAATTTTGCAGGAAAGACTGAGATTATCTCTAAGAAGTAGAAGAATATTTGTGGATTACTTTGGTTGCTAGTAGCGGAAGTTGAATGTCTTGTGTGATACTGTATATTTGTATTTCAATTTGTGGTTGTGTAGCCTTGTATGTATTAAGTTGTTGTATAAATGTATCAAAGTTTAAGTTATTGATTTGGTTGGGTTGTATGGAGCTAAAGTTAAGTTTGTTGATTGTATGGCATGTAATAACTTAGAAGCTTTACTTTATTTCTTAGCTAGTTTGCTTGCTTGTATGGCTTGAATGGAGCATGGTTGAAGGATTTAAATATAAGAAAGTAAAGTAGGTAAAATTAGAGTGGTAAAATAAGTGGTTTTATAACATAGAATTTCAATAGCTTATGAGAATGCATGCTTGTATGTTTTATCTTGCTAGTAGGAAGGCTCAGATGGTCGTAGTAGCTTGGAAAGTTATGAAATAAATGTCATATATTGTCTTTGTGGTTCATTTCTTCTGAGTGCAGGATTTAGATAGGCCTAAATACAGGGGAGACTCTGTCCGTTTTTTCTCATTTTCTGTGACCTCAGGATCTGAATCGGGGCTCCTGTGAAACCCCAGTTTTCGTCTTTGCCTCGATTTAAGTGTCTTTGCCTCGATTTGCGTGATTTGACCTGTTTATGTGTTATATGAGTTAGAATGTGCTAAATATGTGATTTATATTCCTAATACATGCTATATGTGCGTTTATGAAATTTTCATCAAAATCGGCATCGAAAATTTTATCGACGATTTTTGTAAATAGTATTTTGAACACCTGTACGCTAAAATTTTTACAGGGGTGTTTTAAATGTTTTAAAACCTAGTCCTCGGATATTAATAGACCCGTGTTTGATTAAAATGGATTTTAAATCGGCTTTGGAATTTTAAAGGTTTTTACACTTTCTTTTGTGAAAAACGAGTTTTAAATCGAGTAGGGTGAAAATGCTTGAATGTAAAACTTCTTGTCACCCAAACATATTTTTACTTAAAATAGTCTAAGTGTCAATTTAATGTTGTGAGCAAGAAATAGTCAAGAAAATAGAATTAAAAGACTAAAAATAGAATTAAAAGACTAAGAAACTAACTTTGACCATTTTTATTTGTTTGACCGTTACTTATATTGCATCAACACACATTAGAAAGCACACAAAACATACTCACTCAACACACACATGGCCGAGAGGCCATTGGAGAAAAAAAAGGAAGAAAAACTCAAGGTTTTCAAAGGGATTTTTCATTAGAACTTGCATTTGAAGGCCAAATCTTGTCAACCAAAGCTTGAATTCACTTGTTGGGCATCCATTCTACATCTTTCTTGCATCAAAACACATCAAAGGTGAGAGAAAAATTCTAGATCTCAAAATGTCATTTTTAAGTTAATTCATATAATCGAATCTTTAGTCGTTGAAATGTTAATTGATATTATATTATTGCTCAGTAGATGCTAAGAATTGATTATATGGGTTTATAGCTATTTTGAACCGTTGTAGTATGTATTTCTATTTTTCGGGTATTAAAATTAAGAATTTGGCTATTTGTTGAATAAATGTTGTTGTGGTTGTTGGAATTGCTTGCTGTTAGTTTCTAAAAGTTTGTTAAATATGTGGTAGTAATGTTGTAATGCCGAAATTTTGATTGTGATGTCAGTGTGAAAGTCCGGAAATTTCAGCATGATGCATTAGGGTTTTAGGGTTGTTGGGCTTGATTTGGATGGATTGTGGTTGGTTTCCGAGGGGGCTAATGTTGTTGATTGAGTGGGTGAGTGATAAGAAACTGGTTTGGAGGTTATCGGATTAGTAGAATGTAAGTTATGACTTTTAGAAGTTTGGGTTGTCTTTCTTTAAAATCTTGAAATATGCCTTTAGATGTTTGAGTGGTGTTTGAGTGATTGAATTGTGAGTTGTTGATGGTTAGACTAGGGTTTGAATGTGTGGTTATTGCATGTTAAGTTGGATGGCCTACTTTGTCATCTAACTTAGTTGTTGAGTTGTTAATTGTTTATTAGATGATATGTTGTTGAAATGTTATTAATTGATTATTGATTATTGATGAGCCGGGAGATAGGCAACCTACTTTGTTGTCCTCCTGTGATAATTGATTATTGATGAGCCGGGAGATAGTCAACTTGATATGTTGTCCTCCTGAGATATGAATGTTTATTATTATTGTCATGAGTCTTGATATATGTGTGTCACCTCTCGGGCAGCGTTGGGCTGTCGGGTTGATAACGGCAAGACTATCAGAGGCTACCCCCAACTCACATGGGCGGAGGTGCCATGGAGGGAAGGGCTAGTGAGATACCTCGGGAGCGTGAGTAATGAGAAGTTATAAGAAGAATGGTTGAGATCGTGATGGCGTTTGGAGCTGCACCAACTAGAGTATCCTTTAATGATTGGTCATTATTACTATGTGCTTATATTGTTATTGATGATTATTATGTGTTTACTGCTCAAATGATGATTTCCAAGGAGTATAGTAAATACTATTAGAGATCTGTCGAATCCTTACTGGGTTTATTTTATATAAGTTCACTCTCAATTATTGCATGCATACAGGTGATATTGAACAAGATTACGGGTACGTGCCTCAGGAAGCTGAGAATGTGTTATATGTGGACGAGTCCTATGTGCCAGAGTCTTGTCCTTGATATCTGATGTTGTACTCTTTTATTATCTTGTATATTAAAACTAGTTGGTTTTGTATTTACTTAGAAGTTTATAATGTATAAGATGTTGTAAAAATAATGGATTAAATGTTGCTAGCTTAGTAGTCTTGTTTTGGAATATGATTAGGCTACTAGATTGGTTATAATCTATTTTGGAAATATATGTTATACAGTAAATGTATGATGTTGGAACGGAGGCATATAACTTATGGATGCGACGGTAAAAGAATGTTTAATGTATATTATGGTTGTGTTTTTTAATTGTTGAATTGTTTGTGGAGTTAGTTGTATGAGTTGCGAAGAGGTTGGTTTAGAGTATCGGTATCCTAATTACTGTCGTTATACTGCCGAAATTCCGTTGCGTCCTGACTGATTGTAGGAGGGGTCGAGTTGGGACGATACAGCTCCAGTCTCGTGAAGGATCGAGGTATTATAACAACCTTTCACATCACATCCACACACACATGCACATATAACACATTTTTCACATTCATATGCACATGTAACAAATAGTACGCATTCACATTTGCATCGCATCGCATCGCCTTCATATCATATAACCACGCATAGACTAGGTAACAGAGTAGGCTACCTAGTCCAATCATTTCATAATCATGCAATCACATGGCCTTCTAATCTAAAACAACACTTTACACACAAGAGAACTCTAACCACATTTGACACCACATTCAAGATAATACATATTCTCCCAAATTAGAATCCTATTCTACAACACATTGCCTCAAACATCTAGAAATCAAACAACGAAGCAACTAATCAACTCATACACATTTCTTATTCCTATAGCCAAGAACCAAACACCTAAGCTACAATATACATCCACATTCTCCATTCAACTAAACCGCATGAATTTGACACCAATTAGACCTTAGCAACACATTAACACAAAGGAACATGCTAAAACACATTTTAACTAGCCTTTACCACTAAAATGCAAGCTAATTTCACCACTTTTAACACAATAATTCAAACACGTTTTAGCCCAATCATTACCTATCATTATATCATCCTAATAAGCATCTAAACAACACAAAAACAAACCCAAAAAGCTCATAAAACCCAATTATTTCCAAAAATCTAGCCAAGTCACATCTCTCCATTTTTCATTTTCAAGCAATCATACAATTCTACTACACTTATAGACCTCCATAGTATGCTCTACATCAACATACTAACCCTTTCTAGCATTTATAACACTTAACCAATGCATTAAATTCAACTTGTTAAGCACTATTCATCAAAAATAAAAATTAATTCAAATACAAAAAAAAATATCTACTAGGTGTCATAATACCTAATTAACAAGAATCTAAAGCAATAACAACAATTTAAGCATAAAAAAAATGATTTAAATCAAAGTTTGAAAAAGCCCTCATAAATTTTTCGTTCCGAAAGTGAAAAAACGATCAGTAGAAGTTGAAGAACGTCAAGACAAACTCAGACGTGTTTGGGTTTGTCACGCCCCAACTCGACCCTTCCTATGATAAGTCAGGACGCAATGGAATTTCGGCAGTATAACGACAGTAATTAGGACACCGAGGCTCTAAACCAACCTCTTCAAAACTCATACAACCAACTCCACAACAATTCAACAACTAAACAACACAACCACAATATACAATCAACATTCTTTTACCATTGCATCCATAGGTTATACACCTCCGTTCCAACATCATACATTTACTATATAACATACATTCCCAAAATAGATTATAACCAATCTAGTAGCCAAATCATATTCCAAAACAAGACCATTAAACTAGCAATATTTAATCCATTATCTTTACAACATCTTATATATCATAAACTTCTCCGTAAATACAAACCAACTAGTTTTAATATACAAGATAACAATAGAGTACAACATCAAATATCAAGGACAAGACTCTGGCACATAGGACTCATCCACATATGGCACATTATCCTCTTCTGGAGGCACGTACCCGTAATCTGAATCGGTAACACCTGTATGCATGCAATAATTGAGAGTGAACTTATATAAAACAAGCCCAGTGAGGATTCGATAGATCTCTAACAGTATTTACGATACTCCTTGGAAATCATCCTTTGAGCAGTAAACACATAATGAACATCAATAACATTATAAATGCAACAATAGAAATAACTGTAAACACACAATAAGGATACAATATTTTTGCTGATGAAGCTCCATACACCAATTCAATGTTCATCAACTCCTCCAAACTCAATGACACAAACCTGAGGTACCTTGACCTAGACCCACACCCCATGGCCTCTCTGCCTATGTGAGATAGGGATTAGCCATGATAACTGTGCCCGCAACCCAGGATGTCTCCCGAGGTGACACAACATTATCAAAGCTCACAACAATGGGACTCAAATCGAGAAGTCAACAACATTGGTTGCCCGACTCCCGACTCATAATAACAATAACAATTCTAATTCGAGAAGTCAACAACATTGGTTGCCCGACTCCCGACTCATAACAACAATAACAATCAGTTAACAATGTAACACCCCGAATTAACCCCAAGCGTGTTCCTCACGGTTTTGTAACAACAATCAATAATCAATAATCAATTAATTCGTATTTCAACAATCAATTAAACAACATTTAACATTCAACAACTATATAATCATAAAACAATTAAGTTAGATGACAAAGTAGGCCATCCAACTCAACAGGCATTAAACACACAACCAAACCCTAGTCTAACCATTAACAACTCACAATTCAATCACTCAAACACCACCCAAACAACCAAAGACATAATTCAACATTTTAAAGAAAGATAACCCAAACTTCTAAAAGTCATAACTTACATTCTACTAATCCAATAACCTCCAAACCAGTTTCTATCACTCACCCCACTCAATTGACAACATTAGCCCCCTCGGAAACCAACCATAAACCATCCAAATCAAGCCCAACAACCCTAAAACCCTATTGCACCATGGCTGAAATTTTCTAGACTTTCACACCGACATTGCAATCAAAATTTTGGCTTTACAACATTACTACCACATATTTAACAAACTTTTACAAGCTAACAACAATCGATTCCAACCACCACAACTCCAGATATTCAACAAATAGCCAACAACTCAACTTTTAATACCCGAAAAATAAAATTCATGCTACAACGGTTCAAATCTTATATAAACACATATAAACGATCCTTAGCATGCACTGAGCAATAATATAACATCAATTCAACATTCTAACAATTCAAAATTCAATTATATGCAAAAATATAAAAATGACATTTTGAGATCTAGAATTTTTCTCTCACCTTTGATGTGTTTTGGTACAAAGAAAGATGTAGAATGGATGCCCAACAAGTGAAATCAAGCTTTGAATGAAGTGATTTGGACTTCAATTGCAAAATCTATGTGAAAAAATGCTTTGAAAAACCTTGAAAATGCCTTCTTTCTTCTCCCTCATGGATTTTTGGTAATGTGTGTGTTTTGTGAGTGTGTTTGTTTTGTTTTTAATGTGTGTTGATGATATAAGCTCAAGGTCAACAAAATCTGCAAAGTCAAAGTTAGTATTTTTAGTCTTTTAACTAGTATTTTTAGTCTTTTAATTGTTTTTAGACTATTTTTGCTCACCCAAATGCAATTAACACTTCAACTATTTTTAAGTAGTATATTTTTAGTTGACAACAAGTTTTACATGCATAGAGTTACACCCAACTCGGTTAAAAACTCGATTTTTGTAAAAGAATGTGAAAAGTCATATTATTTGTTTTCAAATGTCTTTTGAATGCACAATTAATCTAAAATCATTTGACACCACATATAAATACATTTATATTAATATATACTAGGTCAACGAAAGTCAATGCAAGAATCGGGTTTAGAAGAAATCACTATTTGGCTCAAAAATGCTACTTTACGCCCGAAAAGTCTATTTAAATTACTATTCCATTTCAGAATCAATTTTTATCAAACATGGGTCTACTAATAATAGAGGACTAGGTTTTAGGACGTTTAAAACACCCGTGTAAAAATTTTAGCGGACGTGCGTTCAAAACACTATTCACAAAAACCGACGATAAAATTTATGGTGCCGATTTTGATGAAAATTTTATGAATGCACATATAGCATGTATTAGAAATATAAATCACATATTTAGCACATTCTAACCCATATAACACATAAACAGGTCAAATCATGCAAATTGAAGTAAAGACACGCAAATCGAGGTAAAGAAAAAAAATTGGGGTTTCACAGGGTTGGCCCATGAAATCCTCTCTAACACCTTCAAAGAGCAAAATTTGCAAGAAAAGCACTATTCTTAGCCCTAGCTGATTTTCGGCCTTTAGAGAGAAAAAAAGCGTTTTGTGCTTTCATGTAATGTGTTGTGGATATATATGTTTAAATGAAAGTCAAACAAAGGTCAATGGAAGACTAAGTTGGGATTTTTCACTATTTGCTTGTAAAAACGTTACTTTTTCACGCGAAGAGTCTACTTTAATTCCTATTTTGTTTCAAATCTCAATTTTACTAAATCAATGGTAGAATAATAATGGTAGACTTTGTCACACCCCGACCCCTCACGAGATCAAGGAAATTCTATTAAACAATCTAAACTCATTTATTACCGTTAAGCACTGAAGAAGGCCTTAGAAGAATCCTAA
The DNA here is from genome assembly GCF_023091745.1 of Budorcas taxicolor. NCBI lineage: Eukaryota > Metazoa > Chordata > Mammalia > Artiodactyla > Bovidae > Budorcas > Budorcas taxicolor. Next base: position 17,378 of record NW_026292309.1, read on the forward strand.
TAACTGAGCCCCAACTATATCTACCAACTCCCAAATAAAGGCTGATTAATTGCCTCTCATTCCCGCTAATCCACATAACTTGGAGGACCTACCACTAATCACCTCTCTTCAGGGGAAGGGATAAGGCTTTCTTACCATTTCGTCAGGTTATGTATGAATGCCAAGATATTACATATGTATAAACATTCTTTAAGCTATTATGCAAGATTATAAAAGAACTTATAAAAACAATGTAAGCAACAAAGACATTCGAGTGCGAATCATAACATAACCAATTCAATTCACAACAAAACTTAATTCAAAATGCTTAAGTACATACATTACAATCAATAATTCAAGCAGATAACGATTCACGAGGTCAATTCGATGCAACTTCACTTCACTTACACACGTTTAGCACATAACACATAACTATATCACATAGGTGCTCACATTCAATTCAAGACACATAATCACACATACAGGCACACACGCAAGGGTTACTACCTGACATGCCAAGGACCCTGTCCCGTCTGAGAGCTAACTAAGCTCTGATACCACCTGTCACACCCCGACCCCTCACGAGATTGGGGAAATTCTATTAAACAATCTAAACTCATCCCATCACCAAACCCGGTCACAAAATTTAGGAAAAACGGTCGGAGTTTCCCCTATTTATAGGACGAACAACTACCTGCCAACAGACAATAAAGCCACAAGCCACACAAAATTCAACAACTGCAACTCCAACCATTTCCCAGCTTCAAGGCCATCCAAGCCTTAAGCAATACAAGTCATTATAAACACGTACAAGCATGCAATTAGCAATCCTTGAATCTTTATCTTTTGTCCGCTTATCATACCACTCTATATTATTAATTATACTTTCTTATAATCTAAAGCCAAACAACTACTAGCTATCAATAACACACAAGCATGCAACATAGAAAGTAAGTAAGGTTAAACTATTATAGACCACTAACATTCCAGCCAAACATCAACCTAATTATTATAATTCCAACAACTCGAAACATATATACAACCTATAGGCAAAATAGAATATAATATAATAGAAACAAAGTCTTCCACAGTTTAGCAGGCAAACACTCCAATCTTAATTTATAGCACACAACAATCAAGGCAAGTCCTCCAACTCCACCACCTGAAATATGTTTAGCGAGGTATGAGCAACCACAATTGCTCAATGATGGATATAGTCTAATAGGGCATGCAATGCAATAGATAATGCAAATAAAGCATTCAAAACAACTAAAGAACAGTTGAAATAACAAGTTACCACACATTAAAATAATATCATTGACTTTAACCCCAACACTCCAGAATTTTCTTGATCTTCAATCACAAACCACGAACCTCGATTAATGTGCCGGCATAACCCCAATCACTTCAGTGGGTGTACTCCGGATGTACACCCGAGAATCCTACGGCCCAACACCCCCTGGAAATCTCCAGACCAGGCGAGCTAGGGACTCGAGCGCGGAGATCGAATATCTACTGGCAAGCCCGCTACCGTCCAGCCGATATCCAATACATCCGCCCCTGACACTATGGTTGCGCAACCACTATGCAATGCACTTCAGCAATTTACAATATAATAACATTGTAAAGCAATAACACTTAGGAGGGACAACAAAGTAGATTGCCCTCGGAAAAAGTTAAAAATATAAACAATAGTACAAAATCAACTAAACAGACATAAAGCTGTAAGTTGCATATTTTCCATTAAAACATTACCAAAAGCTCACAATCAATCTAAAAGTACATTTAAACAACTAACAAGCTTTCACAAGGTCATAGATACGCAATATAATCCATTTTCCACTTTTTCCCCTTTATAACCTAAGCCATTAGATTCCAATTCACAAGGAAATGTTCCAAATTCATTAGGAAGCTCTACTATACTTCTAAATATCCCTTATGGCACCCCTAGGACCCTCGAAGTTACCCAATTACCTGCGTTTAGCTCAAAAGCCCCAGTTACCCCCTTATGAGTTTGTACTAACGTACCCTAACCAGAACTCAACCGAGGTTTAGCAAAGCATATATAGCACTTATATATTCTAAGAATACCAAATGTGAAGGCCAAATCAACCCGGATTCGCATTACGCCCGAAACCCCTTTCTAAAAGTCACCAATTTCACATTTTAGCCAAGTTTTGAGCAATTCAACCTCATGGGGTTATTAATCTAACTTTATTAACACCTAAGGAACCTATTTGAAGCAATGAATCAAACGATAAGGCACAATTTCACAAAACCCAAGAAAAACATCATTATTCATGTCCTACAAATCAACGAACGAATTTAACCAGTTTAAAAGCAAAACATTAGCATAAATGTGGTATTTAGCACTTATATACAACATATATAACTTACTTTAAGCATTCCATAACCATTTAATAGGAAATCTAAAAATTCAAGAAAGTTACAACATTTTAAAAATGCCAAAAACACATGCAAATCCCTCACCTATTGCGTGTAGAGGCTAGTAGGAAGCTAGAGGACACTCAAAATCACTTGCTCCTAGCTTGCAAGGGCCTAAATCCAAGGTTTGATGAGCAAAATCCTCTCCCTTTTTCTCTTTGGAGCTGTCGGGTTTGAGGGGGCATATTTGGGTTCCTTTTTTTTTCTATGTTATGTAGTGTATATAAGTGTGTAATGTATATATGTAATGTATGTATTGTTTTTATGTGTGTATGAGCTAACTTAAAGTGGCCCACATTACTTAAAATGAGTCCAATGATTAAATTAAATACTAGCTAGCTCAAATATAATGTTAAAGTATGTAACACTATTCAACAACCCGCTAAAACATTTTCTAAACAAATGCTCCTAATGCAATTTGCTCAAACGCACATTTTTCTCATTCCTAAAATAATCAATATAGTTTAGGAAAAATGCTAAATCGAAGAAAATAGGTAGTTGAAAAATATAATGAATAGTAATCAAGAAAAGTAACAAGTAAATGCATAGTTCAAATGCACAAACAGTGAATGCAACAGTTAATAGAAGTACAGTGATATTCTCGAGCGTCACAAACTTTCTTTTAAAATATTTAGAGGACTAGTTTTGAAAATTTTAGAAGAAAAGTTAATAAATAAAGTTTAAAAGTCCTTTAAATGTAATTTTCACTAAAAATCTTTATGAAAATAATATGAATGTACATATACTAAATATTAAAATAAGTAAACACTTAATTTTGCTAATAAAATTTAATTAAACACATAAATACATGTAAACATCAAATAAGTACGTAATTGCACATATTATGTTAAATAAAGATTTTAAACAAATAAATGCATATAAATATATGCAAATATATGAAATATGCAAACTCTTGGCTCAGGTATATATATATATATATATATATATATATATATATAACTACACATTTAAGCTAAAAAGAGCAAAGATTAGTTTTCATCTAGCCTTAAATTCAACCTACAACACATTTTTGTCATTGCTGGAATTTTCTGAAATTTCACAAAAACACACCAAAACACCACCAAATCTTGCTCTTAAGCCATGAATTCATGCTACCAATTTATATATATATATATATATATATATATATATATATGAGCTCCATACTCAAGCAAGGAACCAAGGTCATCTTCATATTTAGCTATAAATTCACCATACAACACATTAAAGCCAACACATAACATTTGATGGTTCATTCAAGCTTCAATGCATATATGTTACTCTCTAATCACTACTTGTCAAGATATACATGCACAATTAACAACTATAACACAATTACCTAAATTCATAACCAAAAAACAAACTTTAAATTTTTAGATTTGAAAACCCCTCAACTATAATGAAGAATAATGCAAGAAATGACAAGGTTGAGCAAAGAATGAGCAAACTCCACTTGGATTTGGCCTAAAATGCAACCTTTCTTCTTCAATTTCTCCAAAATCACAAACCCTAACTTTTCTTAATTTTCCCCTCTTTTTAGCCTTGGCT
>NW_026292310.1:0-21337 GCF_023091745.1 Budorcas taxicolor
GAACAAAATCGAATGTTTTCATCAGTTTCGCGACACTTTTCATCTTTTTCGCTATTTTTTTCTCCCGGGTCGTACGTCGTGAGCGCGAAAAGTTGATCAATCAACACTTCAACAAGTTGATCAAGTATAAGGAAGTTACCTTCCACAACTGCAGTCTCCTCTGGCATCTCTTCCAAGTCAACTGCGTAGGCCCGAGCCTGAACCCGCTGCTGCTGAGGTGCACTGCCCGCAGGTCTACCCTGATAACCCTGAGTCGCTACCCGACCCTCAGTCATCTGATATCTAGGGCAATCCCTCGCCCTATGCTGATTGCTACCACAACCCAAACAAGCCCCTGACTTCACTCTACAGTCAGCCTCCACATGGCCCTGGCACTTGCAGTAAGTACACTGCGGTGATGATGCACTGACACTGCCCCTGGAAGAACCAGAAGCTGAAGAAGTAGCTGTACCAGCCTGCTGCTGAGGTCTAACAAAACTAGGCCTATATTGACCCTAAGACTGGGCTGGCCTGTACTGGGACTGAACCTGATAGGACCCCTGCTGAAACTGAGGTCGATAATAACTCTACTGACCCTGCGGTCTGTAAGAACCCTGCTGAGCTGGCGGCCTATACACAACCTACTGTACTGAAGGCCTATACACTCCCTGCTGACCCTGTAGCTGGAAGGGCTTCTTGCTAGGTTGGCTAGATACAATCTGTTCCCCCTTTCTCTTCTCCAGTCTAGAAGCTGCATCAAAGGCCTTCGTAAGTATATCATACCGATTCAGGGCCATTGCATCCTAAATCTCGGGCCTCAACCCCAACATGAACCTACAAGTCTTACGTTCCTCGTCAGCCACATACTCTGTGCATACCGGGACAACCTAGTGAAAGTGGCCTCATACTGAGCCACTGAAGCATCTCCCTATACTAAGGCTAGAAACTCTGCCTCTCTCCGCTCCCTTACGATCCTCAGGACATACTTCACCCGGAAAGCTAACAGAAAGGTATCCCAAACTTACGGAATACCCTGAGTCTCCCAGCTAGTTTTCACCGTGTGCCACCATTCTTCTGCTCATCATCCAGCAAGTACACGGCAAAAGTGACATTCCGCTCATCGGTATAATCAAGAGGGTCAAAAATCTTCTCCACCTTGCTAATCCACGCTTCAGCTTTCCTATCATCGGCTCCCCCTGAAACCGCGGTGGATAATACCCTAAAAACTCTTTCAGTGTACCACGACCGTGGTACCCACCTTGTGCATTCAATAACTGATTCTGCAATGCCTGATTTTGGGCCACCTGCCCTACCAGTAACTGTGCCTGCCCGGCCATGATCTCGTTCATCCTATCAAAAGCTGTACCTATACGATCATCATCCTAACTTGGCCTGGTGCCACATTTCTCGGAACCTCATCAGTCACCTCAGGCCTACCTTTGGTCCTCGGTTTACCCGTCATTCTACTAATCAAAGAGTTAGCAAAGGTTATAGCACGTAAACAGGCTATAGACAATTATTAGCAAATAAGCAACAATTCACATAAACACATAAATCACTTAAGTATCAATCACATAAACAAATTAGTCACATAATCACATAAGCACTAAATCACATAATCACTTAATCACTTAACCATATTAACACATAGTTCGCTTTCTTTCACTTCATACATACTTTCATGCTAAGACCATTACCCACATTCCGAGAATACCCCGGCTGATAGCTAACATGCGCTCTGATACCACTTAAATGTCACGCCCCAACTCGACCCCACCTACGATCAGTCAGGACGCAACGAAATTTTGGCAGTATAACGACATAATTAAGACACCGAGGCTCTAAACCAACCTCTCAGAAACATCATACACTCAAACTCCTCAACCATACAACAATCAATCCCCTCAATACCATTAACAACATACAACATAACCATATTATACAATAATCATTCTTAGTTATACGCCTCCGTTCCAACATAACCTTAACTTTAACATACATATCAAAATAGATTATAAACCAACTTAGCAACCTAATCATAACAAAAGAAAGACTACTAAGTTAGCATCATTTAGTTCATCATCTTTACTACAACTTATACATCATAAACTACAATGTAAATACAAGACAACTAGTTTAATATACAAGATAATAGAATATACAACATCTCAAGCATCAAGGACAAGACTCTAGGCACATAGGACTCATCCACATACGACACATTATCCCCTTTTGGAGACACGTACCCGTAATCTTGCTCAATAACACCTGTATGCATGCAATAATAGAGAGTGAGCTTATATGAACAAGCTCATTGAGGATCCGACAGATCTCTAACAGTATTTACTATACTCCTTGGAATGATCCTTTGAGCAGTAAACACGCAATAAAACATCAATAACAATATAAATACATAACTATAATGACCAATCAATAAAGGATACTCTAGTTGGTGTAGCTCCAAAAGCCATCACGATCTCAACCATTCTTCTTGTAACTCCTCATTACTCACGCACCCGAGGTACCTCACTAGCCCCTCCTTCCATGACACCTCCGTCATGCGAGCTAGGGGTAGTCTTTGGTAGTCATGCCGTTATCAACTCGACAGCCCGATGCTACCCAAGAGGTGGCACACACATACCAAGACTCAGCAATAATAATAAACATCATTCACAGGAGGACAATCTAGCAGAATTACCTATCTCCCGGTTCATCAATCATCAATCAATAATCATCATAAATCATCAATTATCATCAATTGCCATCAATATAACATCAAGTAATCAATTAAACAACAAACAACTAAGTTAGATGATAAAGTAGGCCATCCAACTTAACATGCATTAAACACGTAATCTAACCCTAGTCTAACCATCAACAACTCACAATTCAATCACTCAAACACCACCCAATCATCTAAAGGCTCAATTCAACAATTTAAAGAAAGACAACCTAAACTTCAAATAATCATATCTTACATTCTACTAATCCAAACAACTCCAAATCAGTTTTTAACACTCACCTATTCAATCAACTACATTAGCCCTCTTGGAAACCAACCAAGACACAACAAAATCAAGCCCAACAACCCTAAAACCTTAATGCAACCAAGGCTGAAATTTTTGGATTTTCACCCAAACATCGCAATCAAAAATTCGGCATTATAACGGCGTTACCACGTAATCAACAAACTTTTAGAAATCGACGGCAATCGATTCCAACCACAACAACTCAAGATAATCATCAAATAGCCAATCTATCAACTTTAAATACCCGAAAATAAATAATTTCGCTACAATGGTTCAAATCTCGTAGTAATACACATAAACGATCCCTAGCATGCACTGAGCAATAATATAACTTCAAATTAACATTCTAACGGTTCAAAATACAATTATAAGCAAAAACATAAAAAAAATGACTTTTGAGATCTAGAATTTTTCTCTCACCTTTGATGTGAAACAAGCCTAGATATGCGTGCAATACGTGCCCAACAAGTGGAATCCAACTCAGCACGAAAATCTACGGACAAAAAACTAGGTTTTTTCTATGAAAAATTGTTTTGAAAACTTGAAGAAAAAGCTTGGTTTTTCTCTCTATGGCTCTCGGCCATGTAGGTGAAATTTGAGTGTGTTTTGTGTTGTTTTAGTAGGTGTTGATGATATGTTATGCATATAAAGGCTTGGTCAAATAAAATAAAAGAAGTCAAAGTTAATTTTTAGTTTTTTAATTCTATTCTAGTCTTTTAATTCATTTCTTAAGTATTTCTTGCTCAACTATTAAATTAACACTTAAACTAATTCTAGACATTATATTTTAGGTGACAAAGAGTGTTACTTTAAATAGTTTCACCCGAGTAGGCTTAAAACTCGTTTTTCTTGCAAAAGAAAGTGTAAAAATCTTTAAAATTCTAAAACTAATTCCAATCCGTTTTAATCAAACATAGGTCTATTAATACCGAGGACTAGGTTTTTAAAAACGTTTAATAGACCCCTGTAAAAATTTTAGCGGACAGGTGTTTAAAAAACACTATTAACCAAAACCGATGATAAAATTTCTGATTCCGTTTTTGATGAAAATTTCATGAATGCACACTTAGCATGTATTAGGAGTATTAATCACTTATTTAGCACATCCTAAGTCATATAGCACATAAACAGGTCAATTCACGCAAAATGAGGTAAAACACGCAAATCGAGATAAAGCAAGATATGAGTCTCACACAACATGTCGTTCGAAAGCTCTACGAGAGTTCTACGACGGGGGTAGCAAGACTGCTCGGCTGTGCCTATTTTCATAGCCCAAAATCGAACATTTTAATCAGTTTTGGGACATTTTTCTTCTTTTGCACTATTTTTTATCCCGGATCGTACATCGTGAGCAACAAAAAGGACGACAACCTAATCCATCACATTTCTATTACTGAATACCACATCACCCTTGGGCAAGACAACTTCGCCTCACGTAGAGGCTGGGCCCCGCAAATCGAGGGCGTGGGGCTTGGGACCAAGTCTCGTCACTCTGATGCCCATAACTTTTGATCCGTAAGGAGTTATGCAGCGCACAGCATATCATTGCAAAGATCTCCGAGAGCTCTATGACGGGAGCAGCAAGCCTACTCGGCTGAGCCTGTTTTTGAACCCCAAAATCGAACGTTTCATCAGTTTTGGGACACTTTCTTCTTTTGCGCTATTTTTTCGTCCGGGATCGTATGTCGTGAGCCGCGAATAGGACGACAACCTAATCCATCACATTTCTATTACCAAATCCCACGGCACCATGGGCAAGACAACTTCACCTCACGTAGAGGCTGGGCCCGCAAACCGAGGGCGTGGGGCTTGGGACCTAGTCTCCGTCGCTCCAGTGCCTATAATTTTTGATTTGTAAGGAGTTATGCGGCACACAACATGTCATTGGAAAGCTCTCCGAGAGCTCTACGACGGGGGTAGCAACCCTGCTCAGTTGCGCCTATTTTCAGAACCAAAATCGAACGTTTTCATCAGTTTTGGGACACTTTTCTTCTTTTTGCGCTATTTTTTCATCCCGGATTGTACATCGTGAGCCGTGAAAAGGACGACAACCTAATCCATCACATTTCTATTATCAAATCCCACCGTACCTTGGGCAAGACAAGTTTGGTTCACGTAGAGGCTAGCCCGGCAAACTGAGGGCGTGGGGCTTGGGCCAGGTCTCCATCGTTCGGATGCCCATAACTTTTGAACTGTATGGAGTTACGCGTCGCACAACATACCGTTGGAAAGCTCTCCGAGAGCTCTACGACGGGGGCAGCAAGCCTACTTGGTTGCGCCTACTTTCACATCCCAAAATTGAACGTTATCATCAAGTTCAGGACACTTTTCTTGTTTTGCGCTGCTTTTTTGTCTCGGATCGTACGTCGTGAGGCCGCGAAAAAGACGACAACCTAATCCATCACATTTCTATTACAATATCCCATGGCACCTTAGGCAAGAAAACTTTGCCACACGTAGAGGCTGGGCCCGCAAACCGGGGACGTGGGGCTTGGGACCAAGTCTCCGTCGCTCCGGTGCCCATAACTTTTGATTCGTAAGGAGTTATGCGGTACACAGCATATCGTTGGAAAGCTCTCCGGGAGTTCTACGATGATGACAAGTAGCCTGCTTGGTTGCTCCTATTTTTGGAGATCAAAATCGAACGTTTTAATCAGTTTTAGGACACTTTTTTTCTTTTGCGCTATTTTTTCATCCCCGGTCGTACGTCGTGAGCCGCAAAAAGGACGACAACCTAATTCATCACATTTCTATTACCGAATCCTATGGAACTTTGGGTAAGTCTACTTTGTTTCACGTAGATGCTAGGCCCGCAAACTGAGGGCGTGGGGTTTGGGACCCGGTCTCTGTCGCTCTGGTGCCCACAACTTTTGATCCGTAAGGAGTTACGTGGCGCACAGCATGCCGTAGGAAAGCTCTTTGAGAGCTCTATGAAGGGGGCAGCAAGCCTACACGGCTTTACCTATTTTTGGAACCCAAAATCAAACGCTTTAATCAGTTTCTAGACATTTTTCTTCTTTTGCGATATTTTTTCATCACAGATCGTACGCCATGAGCCGCGAAAAGGACGACAACCTAATCCATCACATTTATATTAACGAATTGCACGACACCTTCGGCAAGACAACTTCGCCTCACGTAGAGGCTGGGCTCGCAAACTGAGGACGTGGGGCTTGGGACCAGTTCTCCATCGCTCCGGTGCCCATAACTTTTGATCCGTAAAGAGTTACGCACACAGCATACCGTTGGAAAGATCTCCGAGAGCTCTACGACGGGGGGCAGCAAGCTTGCTCGTCTGCGCCTGTTTTTTAGAGCCCAAAATTGAACGTTGTCATCAATTTTGGGACACTTTTCTTCTTTTGCGCTGCTTTTTTCATCTCGGATCGTACGTCGTGTGCCGCAAAAAGGACGACAACCTAATTGATCACATTTTTATTATTGAATCCCACGGCACCTTGGGCAAGAAAATTTTGCCTCACGTAGGGGCTGGGCCCGCAAACCGAGGGCGTGGGGCTTGGGACATGGTCTCCGTCGCTCCGGTACCCATAACTTTTGATCCGTATGGAGTTATGCAGCACACAGTATGTCGTTGGAAAGCTCTCCGAGAGCTCTACGACGGGGGTAGCAAGCCAGCTTAGTTTTGTCTATATCCGGAGACCAAAATTGAACATTTTCATTAGTTTTGGGACACTTTTCTTCTTTTGCGCTCTTTTTTTTGTCCCGGATCGTACATCGTGAGCCGCAAAAATGACGACAACCTAATCCATCACATTTTTATTACCGAATACCATGGCACCTTGGGCAAGACAACTTCGCCTAACGTAGAGGCTTGGCCGTAAACCGAGGGCGTGGGGCTTCGGACCAGGTCTCCGTCGCTCCTGTGCCCATAACTTATAATTTGTAAGGAGTTACACGGCGTACAACATATCTTTGGAAAGCTCTCCGAGAGCTCTATGATTGGAGCAGCAAGCTAACTCTTCTATGCTGTTTTCGGAGCCCAAAATCGAATGTTTTCATCAGTTTTGGGATAATTTTCTTCTTTTGTGCTGTTTTTTCGTCCCGGATCGTAAGTCGTGAGCCTTGAAAAGGACGACAACCTAATCCATCACATTTCTATTACCGAATCTTATGGCACCTTGGGCAAGACAACTTCGCCTCACGTAGAGGCTAGGCCCACAAACCGAGGGCGTGGGGCTTTGGGACCTGGTCTCTGTCGCTCCGGTGCCTATAACTTTTGATCCGTAAGGAGTTATGCGGCACACAGCAAGTCGTTGGAAAGCTCTCCGAGAGCTCTACGACAGGGGCAGCAAGCCTTCTCAAGTATGACTATTTTCGGAGCCAATATTGAATGTTTTTATCAGTTTTGGGACACTTTTCTTCTTTTGCGCTCTTTTTTTTGTCCCGGATTGTACGTCGTGAGCCGCAAAAGGACGACAACCTAATCCATCACATTTCTTTTACCAATGCCACGGCACCTTAGGCAAGACAACTTTGCTTCACGAAGAGGTTGGGCCCGCAAACCGAGGGCGTGGGGATTGGGACTAGGTCTCTGTTGCACCGGTGCCCATAACTTTTGATCCGTAAGGAGTTACGCGGCGCACAACATACCGTTTGAAAGCTCTCTGAGAGCTCTACGACGGGGGCAGCAAGCCTGCTTTACTACGCCTATTTTTGGAGCCCAAAATTGAACGTTTTCATCAGTATCGGTACACTTTTCCTCTTTTACGCTATTTTTTCATCCCGTATCGTATGTCGTGAGCCGCGAAAATGATGACAACCTAATCCATCACATTTCTATTACCGAATCCCATGGCACCTTGGGCAAGACATCTTCGCCTCACGTAGAGGCTGGGCTCGCAAACCGAGGACTTGGGGCTTGGGACTAGGTCTCTGTCACTCCGGTGCCCATAACTTTTTATCCGTAAGGAGTTACGCAGCGCACAGCAAATCGTTGGAAAGCTCTCCGAGAGCTCTAAGACGGGGGCAGCCATCCTGCTCGACTGTGCCTATTTTTGGAGCCCAAAATCGAATGTTTTCATTAGTTTTCGGATACTTTTCTTCTTTTGCGCTCTTTTTTTTGTCCCGGATCGTACGTCGTTAGCCGCAAAAAGGACAACAACCTAATCCATCACATTTCTATTTCCGAATAACACGGCACCTTGGGCAAGACAGCTTTGCCTCACGTGGAGGCTGTGCCTGCAAACCGAGGGCATGGGGCTTGGGACCAAGTCTCCGTCGCTCTGGTACCCATAACTTTTGATCCGTAAGGAGTAATGCGACGCACAACATATCGTTAGAAAGCTCTCCGAGAGCTCTATGACGGGAGAAGCAAGCCTGCTTGGCTGTGCCTATTTTCGTAGCCCAAAATTGACCCTTTTCATCAGCTTTGGGACACTTTTCTTCTTTTGCGCTATTTTTTCATCCCGGATCGTAAGTCGTGAGCCGTGAGAAGGACGACAAACTAATCCATCACATTTCTATTACCGAATCCTATGGCACCTTAGGCAAGACAACTTTTCTTCATGAAGAAGCTGGGCCCGCAAACCGAGGGCGTGGGGCTTGGGACTAGGTGTCCGTCACTCCGGTGCCCATAACTTTTGATCCGTAAGGAGTTACGCTGCGCACAACATACCGTTTGAAAGCTCTCTGAGAGCTCTACGACGTGGGCAGCAAGCATGCTTGGCTGCGCCTATTTTCAGAGCCCAAAATCGAATGTTTTCATCAGTATTGGGACATTTTTCTTCATTTACGTTGTTTTTTCATCCCGGATCGTATGTTGTGAGCCGCGAAAATGATGACAACCTAATCCATCATATTTCTATTACCGAATCCCACATCACCTTGGGCAAGACAACTTTGCCTCACGTAGAGGCTGGGCCCGCAAATCGAGGGCGTAGTGCTTGGGACCAGGTCTCCGTCACTCTGATGCCCATAACTTTTGATCCGTAAGGAGTTATGCAGCGCACAGCATATCATTGGAAAGATCTCCGAGAGCTCTATGACGGGAGCAGCAAGCCTACTAGGCTGAGCCTGTTTTTGAACCCCAAAATCGAACGTTTTCATCAGTTTCGGGACACTTTTCTTCTTTAGCGCTATTTTTTTTATCCCGAATCGTATGTCGTGAGCCGCGAATAGGACGACAACCTAATCCATCACATTTCTATTACCAAATCCCACGGCACCATGGGCAAGACAACTTTGCCTCACGTAGAGGCTGGGCCCGCAAACCGAGGGCGTGGGGCTTGGGACCTGGTCTCCGTCGCTCTAGTGCCTATAATTTTTGATTTGTAAGGAGTTATGCGGCACACAGCATGTCATTGGAAAGCTCTCCGAGAGCTCTACGACGGGGGCAGCAACCCTGCTCAGTTGCGCCTATTTTCAGAACCCAAAATCGAACGTTTTCATCAGTTTTGGGACACTTTTCTTCTTTTGCGCTGTTTTTTCATCCTGGATTGTACATCGTGAGCCGTGAAAAGGACGACAACCTAATCCATCACATTTCTATTATCAAATCCCACCGTACCTTGGGCAAGACAAGTTTGGTTCACGTAGAGGCTGGCCCGGCAAACTGAGGGCGTGGGGCTTGGGACCAGGTCTCCATCGTTCGGATACCAATAACTTTTGATCTGTATAGAGTTACGCGTCGCACAACATACCGTTGGAAAGCTCTCCGAGAGCTCTACGACAGGGGCAGCAAGCCTACTTGGTTGCGCCTACTTTCACATCCCAAAATTAAACGTTATCATCAAGTTCAGGACACTTTTCTTGTTTTGCGCTGCTTTTTTGTCAAGGATCGTACGTCGTGAGCCGCAAAAAAGATGACAACCTAATCCATCACATTTCTATTACAATATCCCATGGCACCTTAGGCAAGAAAACTTTGCCACACGTAGAGGCTGGGCCCGGAAACCGGGGACGTGGGGCTTGGGACCAAGTCTCCGTCGCTCCGGTGCACATAACTTTTGATTCGTAAGGAGTTACGCAGTACACAGCATATCGTTGGAAAGCTCTCCGGGAGCTCTACGATGATGACAAGTAGCCTGCTTGGTTGCGCCTATTTTTGGAGCCCAAAATCGAACGTTTTAATCAGTTTTGGGACACTTTTTTTCTTTTGCGCTGTTTTTTCATCCCCGGTCGTACGTCGTGAGCCGCAAAAAGGACAACAACCTAATTCATCACATTTCTATTACCGAATCCTATGGAAATTTGGGTCAGTCTACTTTGTTTCACGTAGATGCTAGGCCCGCAAACTGAGGGCATGGGGTTTGGGACCCGGTCTCTGTCGCTCCGATGCCCACAACTTTTGATCCGTAAGGAGTTACGTGGCGCACAGCATGCCGTAGGAAAGCTCTCTGAGAGCTCTATGAAGGGGGCAGCAAGCCTGCACGGCTTTACCTATTTTTGGAACCCAAAATCGAACGCTTTAATCAGTTTCTAGACATTTTTTTTCTTTTGCGATATTTTTTCATCACAGATTGTACGTCATGAGCCGCGAAAAGGACGACAACCTAATCCATCACATTTATATTAACGAATTCCACGACACCTTCGGCAAGACAACTTCGCCTCACGTAGAGGCTGGGCTCGCAAACTGAGGATGTAGGGCTTGGGACCAGTTCTCCATTGCTCCGGTGCCCATAACTTTTGATCCGTAAGGAGTTACGCACACAGCATACCGTTGGAAAGATCTCCGAGAGCTCTACGACGGGGGCATCAAGCTTGCTTGTCTGCGCCTGTTTTCAGAGCCCAAAATTGAACGTTGTCATCAATTTTGGGACACTTTTCTTCTTTTGCGCTGCTTTTTCATCTCGGATCGTACGTCGTGAGCCACAAAAAGGACGACAACCTAATTGATCACATTTTTATTATTGAATCCCACGGCACCTTGGGCAAGAAAATTTTGCCTCACGTAGGGGCTGGGCCCTCAAACCGAGGGCGTGGGGCTTGGGACATGGTCTCCGTCGCTCCGGTACCCATAACTTTTGATCCGTATGGAGTTATACAGCACATAGTATGTCGTTGGAAAGCTCTCCGAGAGCTCTACGACGGGGGTAGCAAGCCAGCTTAGTTTGGTCTATATCCGGAGCCCAAAATTGAACGTTTTCATCAGTTTTGGGACACTTTTCTTCTTTTGCGCTCTTTTTTTGTCCCGGATCGTACATCGTGAGCCACAAAAAGGACGACAACCTAATCCATCACATTTTTATTACCGAATACCATGGCACCTTGGGCAAGACAACTTCGCCTAACGTAGAGGCTTGTCCCATAAACCGAGGGCGTGGGGCTTCGGACCAGGTCTCCGTCGCTCCGGTGCCCATAACTTTTGATTTGTAAGGAGTTACACGGCGTACAACATATCTTTGGAAAGCTCTCTGAGAGCTCTATGACGGGAGCAGCAAGCTAACTCTTCTATGCCTGTTTTCGAAGCCCAAAATCGAATGTTTTCATCAGTTTTGGGATAATTTTCTTCTTTTGTGCTATTTTTTCGTCCCGGATCGTAAGTCGTGAGCCTCGAAAAGGACGACAACCTAATCGATCACATTTCTATTACCGAATCCTATGGCACCTTGGGCAAGACAACTTTGCCTCACGTAGAGGCTAGGCCCACAAACCGAGGGCGTGGGGCTTTGGGACCTGGTCCTCCGTCGCTTCGGTGCCTATAACTTTTGATCCGTAAGGAGTTATGCAGCACACAGCAAGTCGTTGTAAAGCTCTCAGAGAGCTCTACGACAGGGGCAGCAAGCCTGCTCAAGTATGACTATTTTCGGAGCCAATATTGAATGTTTTTATCAGTTTTGGGACACTTTTCTTCTTTTGCGCTATTTTTTTGTCCCGGATTGTACGTCGTGAGCCGTAAAAAGGACGACAACCTAATCCATCACATTTCTTTTACCAAATGCCACGGCACCTTAGGCAAGACAACTTTGCTTCACGAAGAGGCTGGGCCCGAAAACTAAGGGCGTGGGGATTGGGACCAGGTCTTTGTCGCACCGGTGCCCATAACTTTTGATCCGTAAGGAGTTACGCGGCTCACAACATACCGTTTGAAAGCTCTCTGAGAGCTCTACGACGAGGGCAGCAAGCCTGCTTGACTGCGCCTATTTTTGGAGCCCAAAATTGAACGTTTTCATCAGTATCGGTACACTTTTCCTCTTTTGCGCTATTTTTTCATCCCGTATCGTATGTCGTGAGCCGCGAAAATGATGACAACCTAATCCATCACATTTCTATTACCGAATCCCATGGCACCTTGGGCAAGACATCTTCGCCTCACATAGAGGCTAGGCTCGCAAACCGAGGAAGTGGGGCTTGGGACTAGGTCTCTGTCACTCCGGTGCCCATAACTTTTTATCCGTAAGGAGTTACGCTGCGCACAGCAAATCGTTGGAAAGCTCTCCGAGAGCTCTACGACGGGGGCAGCAATCCTGCTTAGCTGTTCCTATTTTTGGAGCCCAAAATCTAATGTTTTCATTAGTTTTGGGATACTTTTCTTCTTTTGCGCTCTTTTTTTGTCCCAGATCGTACGTCGTGAGCCACAAAAAGGACAACAACCTAATCCATCACATTTCTATTTCCGAATAACACGGCACCTTGGGCAAGACAGCTTTGCCTCACGTGGAGGCTGTGCCCGCAAACCGAGGGCATGGGGCTTGGGACCAAGTGTCCGTCGCTCTGGTACCCATAACTTTTGATCCGTAAGGAGTGATGCGACGCACAACATATCGTTAGAAAGCTCTCCGAGAGCTCTATGACGGGAGAAGCAAGCCTGCTTGGCTGTGCCTATTTTCGTAGCCCAAAATCGACCCTTTTCATCAGTTTCGGGACACTTTTCTTCTTTTGCGCTATTTTTTCATCCCGGATCGTAAATGATGAGCCGTGAGAAGGACGACAACCTAATCCATCACATTTCTATTACCGAATCCCATGGCACCTTAGGCAAGACAACTTTTCTTCACGAAGAGGCTGGTCTCGCAAACCGAGGGCGTGGGGCTTGGGACTAGGTCTCCGTCGCTCCGGTGCCCATAACTTTTGATCGTAAGGAGTTACGCGGCGCACAACATACCGTTTGAAAGCTCTCCGAGAGCTCTACGACGGGGGCAGCAAGCATGCTCGGCTGCGCCTATTATCAGAGCCCAAAATCGAATGTTTTCATCAGTATTGGGACATTTTTCTTCATTTGCGTTGTTTTTTTCATCCCGGATCGTATGTCGTGAGCCGCGAAAATGATGACAACCTAATCCATCATATTTCTATTACCGAATCCCATGGCACCTTGGGCAAGACAACTTCACCTCACGTAGAGGCTGGGTCCACAAATCGAGGGCGTGGGGCTTGGGACCTGGTCTCCGTCGCTCCGGTGCCCATAACTTTTGATCCGTAAGGAGTTATGCGGCACACAGCATGTCGTTGGAAAGCTTTCCAAGAGCTCTACGACAGGGGCAGCAAGCCTGCTCAACTATGACTATTTTCAGAGCCAAAATTGAACGTTTTCATCAGTTTTGGTACACTTTTCTTCTTTTGCGCTCTTTTTTATCCCGGATCGTACGTCATGAGCCGCAAAAAGGACGACAACCTAATCCATCACATTTCTTTTACCAAATACCACGGCACCTTGGGCAAGACAACTTTGATTCACGAAGAGGCTGGGCCCGCAAACCGAGGGCGTAGGGCTTAGGACCAGGTCTCCGTCGCACCGGTGCCCATAACTTTTGATCCGTAAAGAGTTACACGGCGCACAACATACCGTTTGAAAGCTCTCCGAGAGCTCTACGACGGGGGCAGCAAGCCTCCTCGATTGTGCCTATTTTTGGAGCCCAAAATTGAACATTTTCATCAGTATCAGAACACTTTTCTTCTTTTGCTCTATTTTTTCATCCCGGATCGTATGTCGTGAGCCGCGAAAATGATGACAACCTAATCCATCACATTTATATTACCGAATCCCATGGAACCTTGGGTAAGACTTCTTTGTCTCACGTAGAGGCTGGGCTCACAAACTGAGGACGTGGGGGCTTGGGACCAGTTCTCTGTTGCTCCAGTGCCCATACCTTTTTATCCGTAAGGAGTTACGCAGCGCACAGCAAATCATTGGAAAGCTCTTTGAGAGCACTACGACGGGGGCAGCAAGGACGACGGGGGCACATAACTTTTGATCCGTAAGGAGTTATGCGACGCACAACATATCATTAGAAAGCTCTCCGAGAGCTCTATGACGGGAGAAGCAAGCCTGCTCGGCTGTGCATATTTTCGTAGCCCAAAATCGACCCTTTTCATCAGTTTCGGGACACTTTTCTTCTTTTGCGCTATTTTTTCGTCCTGGATCGTAAGTAATGAGCCGTAAGAAGGACGACAACCTAATCCATCACATTTCTATTACCGAATCCCATGGCACCTTGGGCAAGACAACTTTGCTTCACGAAGAGGTTGGGCTCGCAAACCGAGGGCGTGGGGCTTGGGACTAGGTCTCCGTCGCTCCGATGCCCATAACTTTTGATCCGTAAGGAGTTACGCGGCGCACAATATACCGTTTGAAAGCTCTCCGAGTATCGAATGTTTTCATCAGTATCGGGATACTTTTCTTCTATTGCACTGTTTTTTCATCCCGGATCGTATGTCGTGAGCCGCGAAAATGATGACGACCTAATCCATCACATTTCTATTATCGAATCCCATGGCACCTTGGGCAAGATAACTTCGCCTCACGTAGAGGCTGGGCTTGCAAACCGAGGGCGTGGGGCTTGGGACCAGGTCTCCGTTGCTCCAGTGCCCATAACTTTTGATCCATAAGGAGTTACGCGGAGCACAACAAATCATTGGAAAGCTCTTTGAGAGCTCTACAAAAGGGGCAGCCAGCCTGCTCAGTTGCGCCTATTTTCATAGCCCAAAATCAAACATTTTCATCAGTTTCGGGACACTTTTCTTCTATTGCGCTATTTTTTCATCCTGGATCAAACGTCGTGAGCCGCGAAAAGAATGACAACCTAATCCATCACATTTCTATTATCGAATCCCATGGCACCTTAGGCAAGACAACTTTGCCTTACTTAGAGGCCGGGCTCGCAAACCGAGGACGTGGGGCTTGGGACCAGGTCTCCGTCGCTCCGGTGCCCATAACTTTTGATCCGTAAAGAGTTACGCGGCGCACAGCATACCGTTGGAAAGCTCTCTGAGAGCTCTACGATGGGGGCAGCAAGCCTGCTTGGTTGCGCTTGTTTTTTGAGCCCAAAATCGAACATTTTCATCAGTTTTGGGATATTTTTCTTCTTTTGAGTTTTTTTCTGTCCCGGATCATATGTCGCGAGCCTCGAAAAGGATGACAACCTAATCTATCACATTTATATTATCGAATCCCACGACACCTTGGGCAAGACAACTTTGCTTCACGTAGAGGCTAGGCCCGCAAACCGAGGTTTGAGGGCGTAGGGCATGGGACTAGGTCTCTGTCATTTCGGTGCCCATAACTTTTAATTCGTAAGGAGTTACGCGGAGCACAGCATATCATTGGAAAGCTCTCCTAGAGCTCTACGGCGGGGACAACAAGCCTGCTCAGCTGTGCCTATTTTTGGAGCCCAAAATTGAACGTTGTCGAACACTTTTCTTCTATTGCACTGTTTTTTCATCCCGGATTGTACGTCTTGAGCCGCGAAAAGGATGACAAAGTAATCCATCACATTTCTATTACCGAATCACACGGCACCTTGGGCAAGACAACTTTGCTTCAAGTAGAGGCTGGGCCCACAAACCGAGGGTGTGGGGCTAGTGACCAGGTCTCCGTCGCTCCGAAGCACATAACTTTTGATCTGTAAGGAGTTACGTGGCGCACAACATACCGTTTGAAAGCTCTCCGAGAGCTCTACGACTGAGGCAACAAGCCTACTTGGCTGCGCCTATTTTCGGAGCCAAAATTCAAATGTTTTCATCAGTATCGAGACACTTTTCTTCTTTTGCGCTATTTTTTCGTCCCGGATCGTATGTCATGAGCCGCTAAAATGATGACAATCTAATCCATCACATTTTTATTACCGAATTCCACGGCACCTTGGGTAAGACAACTTCACCTCACGTAGAGGTTGGGCTCGCAAATCGAGGATGTGGGCCTTGGGACCAGGTCTCCGTCGCTCCGATGCCCATAACTTTTGATCCGTAAGGAGCTACGCGACACACAACAAATCGTTAGAAAGCTCTCCGAGAGCTCTACGACAGGGGCAGCCAGCCTGCTTGGTTGCGCCTATTTTCATAGCCTAAAATCAAATGTTTTCATCAATTTCATGACACTTATTTTCTATTGCGCTATTTTTTCATCCCGGATTGTACGTCGTGAGCCGCAAAAAGGACGACAACTTAATCCATCACAATTCTATTACCGAATCCCATGGCACCTTGGGCAAGACAAGTTCACCTCACGTAGAGGCTGGGCTTGCAAACCTTGGACGTGGGGCTTGGGACCAGGTCTCCGTCGCTCTGGTGCCCATAACTTTTGATTCGCAAGGAGTTATGTGGCGCATAGCATATCGTTGGAAAGAATTCTGAGAGCTCTACAATGGGGGCAGCAAGCCTGCTCGGTTGTTCCTGTTTTCAGAGCCCAAAATCGAACATTTCATCAGCTTCGGGACAATTTTCTTCTTTTGCGCTATTTTTTCGTCCCGGATTGTACGTCGTGAGCCGCGAAATGGACGACAACCTAATCCATCACATTTCTACTACCGAATCCCATGGCACCTTGGGCAAGACAACTGCGCTTCACGTAGAGGCTAGGCCTGCAAACTGAGGGTGTGGGGCTTGGGACCTGGTCTCCGTCGCTCCGGTGCACATAACTTTTGATCCGTAAGGAGTTATGCAGAACACAGCAAGTTGTTGGAAAGCTCACCGAGAGCTCTACGACGGGGGCAGCAAGCCTGCTCAGCTGTGACTATTTTTGAAATCCAAAATTGAACGTTTTCATCAGTTTTGGGACACTTTTCTTCTTTTGTGCTCCTTTTTTTGTCCCGGATCGTACGTCGTGAGCCGCAAAAAGGACGACAACCTAATCCATCACATTTCTTTTACTGAATATACCATTGCACCTTGGGCAAGACAACATTGCTTCACGAAGAGGCTGGGCCCGCAAACTGAGGGCGTGGGGCTTGGGACCAGGTCTCCGTCGCTTTGGTGCGCATAACTTTTGATCCGTTAGGATTTACGCGGCGCACAACATACTGTTTGAAAGCTCTCCGAGAGCTCTACGACTGAGGCACCAAGCCTGCTCTACTGTGCCTATTTTCAGAGCCCAAAATCGAACATTTTTATCAGTTTCAGGACACTTTTCTTCTTTTGCACTATTTTTTCATCCCGGATCGTACGTTGTGAGCCGCAAAAAGGATGACAACCTAATCCATCACATTTCTATTACCGAATCCCATGGTACCTTGGGCAAGACAACTTCGCCTCACGTAGAGGTTGGGCTCGCAAACCGAGGATGTGGGGCTTGGGACCAAGTCTCCGTCGCTCCGGTGCCCATAACTTTTGATCCGTAAGGAGTTACGCGGCGCACAACATACCGTTTGAAAGCTCTCCGAGTGCTCTACGACGGGGGCAACAAGCCTGCTTGGTTGCGCCTGTTTTCAGAGCCCAAAATCTAATGTTTTCATCAATTTTGGGATATTTTTCTTCTTTTGAGCAGTTTTTCTATCCCGGATAATACGTCATGGGGTGCGAAAAGGACGACAACCTAATCCATCACATTTCTATTACCGAATCCCACGGCACCTTAGGCAAGACAATTTTGCTTTACGTAGAGGCTAGGCCCGCAAACTGAGGGCGTGGGGCTTGGTACCAAGTCTCCGTCGCTTCGGTGCCATAACTTTTAAACAGTAAGGAGTTACGCAGCGTACAACATATCGTTGGAAAGCTCTCCTAGAGCTCTACGGCAGGGGCAACAAGCCTGCTCGGCTGTGCCTATTTTTGGAGCCCAAAATCGAACATTTTCATGAGTTTTCCGACACTTTTCTTCTATTGTGCTATTTTTTCATCCCGGATCATACGTTATGAGCCGCAAAAAGGACGACAACGTAATCCATCACATTGCCATTACTGAATCACATGGCACCTTGGGCAAGACAACTTTGCTTCACGTAGAGGCTGGGCCCGCTAACCAAGGGCGTGGGGCTTAGGACCAGGTCTCCGTCGCTCCGGTGCACATAACTTTTGATTTGTAAGGAGTTACGCAGCGCACAACATACCGTTTGAAAGCTCTCCGGGAATTCTACGACGGGGGCAACAAGCTTACTTGGCTGCGCCTATTTTCGGAGCCCAAAATCAAACGTTTTCATCAGTATCAGGACACTTTTCTTCTTTTGCACTGTTTTTTCATCTCGGATCGTATGTCGTGAGCCGCGAAAATGATGACAACCTAATCCATCACATTTCTATTACCGAATTCCATGGCACCTTGGGCAAGACAACTTCGCCTCACGTAGAGGCTGGGCTCGCAAATCGAGGACGTGGTGCTTGGGACTAGGTCTCCGTCACTCGGTGCCCATAACTTTTGATTCGTAAGGAGCTACACGACATACAACAAATCGTTGGAAAGCTCTCCAAGAGCTCTACGACGGGGGCAGCTAGCCTACTCGGCTGCGCCTATTTTCGGAGCCCAAAATCAAAAGTTTTCATCAATTTCATGACACTTTTTTTCTATTGCGCTATTTTTTCATCCCGGATCGTATGTCGTGAGCCGCGAAAAGGACGACAACCTAATCCATCACAATTCTATTACCGAATCCCATGGCACCTTGGGCAAGACAACTTCACCTCACGTAGAGGCTGGGCTCGCAAACCTTGGACATGGGGCTTGGGACCAGGTCTCCGTCGCTCCGGTGCCCATAACTTTTGATCTGCAAGGAGTTATGTGGTGCACAACATATCGTTGGAAAACACTCCGAGAGCTCTACGGCGGGGGCAGCAAGCCTGCTCAGCTGTGCCTATTTTTGGAGCCCAAAATCGAACGTTTTCATTAGTTTTTGGGACACTTTTCTTCTTTTGCGCTCTTTTTTCGTCCCGGATCGTAAGTCGTGAGCTGCGAAAAGGATGACAACCTAATATATCACATTTCTATTATCGAATCCCACAGCACCTTGGGCAAGACAACTTTGCTTCATGAAGAGGCTGGGCCCGCAAACCAAGGGCGTGGGGGTTGAGGACTAGTTCTCCATCGCTCTGGTGCCTATAACTTTTGATCCGTATGGAGTTATGCGGCGTACAACATACCATTTGAAAGCTTTCTGAGAGCTCTACGACGGGGGCAACAAGCCTGCTCACTTGCGCCTATTTTCAGAACCCAAAATCAAATGTTTTCATTAGTATTGGGACACATTTCTTCTTTTGCGCTATTTTTTCATCCTGGATTGTATGTCATGAGCCGTGAAAATGATGACAACCTAATCCATCACATTTCTATTTCTGAATCCCAGGGCACCTTGGGCAAGACAACTTCGCCTCACGTTGAGGCTGGGCTCGCAAACCGAGGACATGGGGCTTAAGACCAGGTCTCTGTTGCTCCGGTGCCCATAACTTTTGATCCGTAAGGAGTTACGCAGCGCACAACAAATCGTTGGAAAGTTCTCCGAGAGCTCTACGACGAGGGCAGGTAGCCTACTCGGTTGCTGTCACGCCCCAACCCGACCTATAAAGGTTAGACTAGGGTGTAATCTAATCATTCACGTCATATCACGTACTTAATCGTTCAAGAGGGTTTAACACTTAACGTTTTAGCCTAAACTCCATAATTTTCTGAAAAATCGGCAGCATAACAGCTGTAATTGGGCTCTTTAGTTTGATCTAATTCTCTAAACGCCTCAAAATTTCCAATCTCAATTTTATTTCCAACTAAGATTACTATTTATAATCAATCGAAACGCCTACTAGTTATCTCAAAGTCTCGTTTGATTAATAACCTAGCATGATACTATGTCTCGTTTGTTTGTTTGTCTTCTTTACAAAAGTACTTGTTGATCTTAGCTTAACAATGAGTACCTGCTTAAGATTGGATAGGTTTATTTTACTTAGTCCTTACCTGATACTTCATAATCCTATGATAGATACTAGCCAATAACGATAGCAAAAACGACCATAGTAGTGTCTATCTAGTTATTATCATGACAAGCCAAAATTAGACCCCAAATTACAACGGGGGTCTTTTACATTACAACAACAAGCATCATAAGAAATGAAATAGTCTTCAAGCAACATATTGTTCACAAAATGGCCATAGTCAAGCAAGGCACGTAGGGCAAGCAATCATTCCAAGGAATCATCATTAGGCACGTCGTCCTCGGGTACTTGTTCTTGGTCTTCTTCACCTGAGATGATAAAAGAAGGTAAGTCCTTATGAACTCAATGAGGGGGAACGAGAAATAAGTTTTGAAATTCATTTTTCGGTTCAACTTATGAAAACCCTTTTTGCAAGCATGAATATATCACAAGTAAGTACATAATGTAATGTAAAAGTAAAGGAACACAATTACCCGTCTTTCCTCCCCGAGGTCCTCTAGGAGCCAAGCGAGAGTACTTATACACATAGTGAAAAGGATACGGTGAGCTTTTGCTCTCAGTTCAATTCCAGTATCAGTTATTGCGGCCGGCTTCAGTTTATCCCCTTATCACGCCAAATAGGTGTATTTTGAATGTACCCCCGAAATCCTATGACCCAACTCTACGAGGAAGTCTAGCCCCCAAGCGAGAGAGGGAATTGGACAATGGTAGTCACGGTTGCACCGGCAAGCCTGATGCCGCCCGGTGTGCATGAACGCTACCACGCTAGAATGAAAGGTTGCAACCTTATATGCAATGCACATTTATGACATGTAATATATCACATTAGGAGGACAACAAAGTAGGTTGCCTCCGAACAGTCATAAGATTGCACATTGACAAGTAAACAAGCGAGGGACGATATGACATGTAATTTCACTTATAAAGCACATGGAGTTATATGAATATTAAACGGGCAGCCATGTAAGGCATGTAGATTGTGAGGCCTGACCCCGAATAACGTGTGTTACCTCCAATTACGTGCCTTAGACCTAGAATTATATGACTGATCTTGGATTGCGTGTCCTGTCTTGGTTTTCGTGCATGCTTCGTCATACGTGCTTTAACCTAGAATTATGTGCCCTAATCCTCGACTTATGTGCCCTGACTTCGAATTACGTGTGTTATCTTGTTTCATGTGCCCTGACCTTGAATTACGTGTCTTAATCTAGGATTAAGAGTCGTACCTCGATTTACGTGCATTGCATTGAATTATGTGCCCTGCATCGATTTACGTGCATTCACTTAGGATTGCGTGCCTTAGT
>NW_026292311.1:0-21313 GCF_023091745.1 Budorcas taxicolor
GAGTATAGCTTTTCTGCTTTTGCTAATTATGACAATAGACAGTTTGGATTACCGGTTTGAAACTAATGTTAGTGGGGCATTGGACAGAAGGGAACATACATGAAGTGAAAGTCTTACAGGAACTACAACTGCGTGCTTATTATCCAACTTCCTTACATAAGCCTCTTTGCTGTCTAGCTCCGCTAATCAGTTGATAGCAGACAAGCTCTTCCCTCCAAAGAAACAGGAATAGAAGAAAAACGAAAAGGGGTGATCTGTAGAAGTAGTTATTAGTATCAACAACTGCCTTAATGTTGTCATTCAACCTCCTTGAGTTAAACTATTTGGATGGTTGGAGGAATTCTTATATTTGTTGAACAAGCTCCAAACATATTGACAGAAGAAGACGACAGACGATGCATGGATAGGGCAAAAGGAAGTCTTAAGATGGGGACTGTTTGACTGTGTTTGAGATCACTTGTTAGACAAAATGCTCTGGTCAGAGTAAGACAAGATTTAGCATGAGTGATCCAATATAAACATCAAATTAGGTAAAGATTATGGTTGCAAATATTAATAGCAAAAGTGGCCTTAGAAAAAGGCATCGTGCCATAAGTTGGCGGCCACCTTCATAAATGTACCAGTGGTGTTTTTATAAGTCCATCCAGAGCGTTCAGAACAAAGATGGATAATTAGTTCTAAGCAACCAAAAAGTCCAGCATAGGGGCAAGGTTATGGATCCTAATAGATGGTCAACACTCAATTATGCACTTAGATAAGGCATCATATGAGATCATTGATTGCTGATGACTCAATAGTTATTCATAAAGCATTACGAAGTTCATTGTTATAAGTTAGTAGGCTTCTGGATCTTAGTTTGCAATTTGATCTGTGTTTACTAGGAAAGAACCAACTTTATTTCCTTGCTTGCCCATGAAGAAAATTCTATAATTATTGGGGGTTGAAAGAGATTTTTGTTGTTCCTAAAATTGTTGAAGTTTTCTATTCCTTTTGTTGCAGAAAGTCCTAGGTGATTAATTATTATGGTATCTTGTGCCTGCAGCTTGCGCTAGCCTACAGTGATGCTTTGCTGAGTGGAAGATTGACGAATTCAGGAGGGGGGATCGTGCAATCAACTTTCCTAGGTTCACTCAGGAAGCGAGTAGAAGAAATTTTGAATTTGACTCCTAAATTACAAGATGCATTATTTGATTACTTAACATCTGAGAAATGGCCAACTGAAGATTCCCAGGGAGAAAAGCGTTCAACATATCTCTCTTGGTATCTCCAGTGGTATGGTGTGCCTGCAGCGGTTGAAGTTAAAAGAGCTGCAGAGAGAATCAAGGGCATTAACAACATATCTTCATCTGTCCCCTTGTTGCGCTTGTTGCTCCCTGGAACTCATATCTCTGCGATAGGCGAGATAAGCAAAGTCATCAATAAACTCTTTTTCAATCCAGAATGATGGTTGAGGCGGAGTTTGGTGGCACCAACAATGCGCATTCTGAGCTGTCGTTATCTCTCTTCTATTCTAACTTGTGAGGATTCGTTGATAGAAGAAAGCTCCCTGGATGATGCTGAGTTTTTTCTATGTGCATGGGTTGCCTCGCAGTTACTAAATTCGTATGGCGATGTTGGATTCACTTGTTCAAAGGGAAATGAAAGGAAGGGGAGGAATGAGAGAATTTCTCCTTATTTATCATCCCTCGATGAGGGGAAAGTAGTTCTCTGTCCTTTATTAGAGCTGGCTGATATTGTTTTCTCTCAGAATTGGGAGAAAATGGAATGAAAGGAAAGGATGTGCACGGATAAAGTAAAAATGTCCTTAACTATTTTAACATGAAAAGAAGATGAAAAAGGTTATTTAGTAAAATTATATTTTTCTTTTTTCCTGAGATAAGGAACTTTATTTTGCTGTCGGAAAGAGAGAACTTCGTTTCTTTTCCCTTCCTTTATTATTATTATTCTTTCGTTTAGCGTCCCTTGCTTTCTTTTCTATTGTGATGGAGGATTGGGTGCATAATGAGTCTGCTACTGAACATGTTGGCAGCTACACAAGTTATCAACAACACACTGCTTACTGACATGCTACTTTGGATCAACCCACTTGCCATTATATATATATATATATATATATATATATATATATATATAAATGATATTGTGCAATTATATTTGAGAAATAAAGAGTGATGAGACATTTGATTTGCAGGCAAGCGGGTTAAGTTTACATGTTGCTTTTTTTCTTTGTTCTTGGAGACTTTCTGCAATCTTATGATGACAAACTTGTAGGGGAAGTTCTGCTCGGCAAGGAAAACTATATAGTTTGATAATTATCAAATTAGCCCCCAGATCAATCCTTTTTATTTTATTTTATTTTTTTAAGATTTTTTTTTATACTGAAGAACTCACCTAAACAGTATCATATTGAGTCTAATTAAATATATAAAAATTTATTTCTTTAAAAGACTCAACGGGTCCAAATATTTGCTCTTAGGAGCATCATTTTCTCACGTCCAAAACCCAAGCGCATCCATCATCGTGAGTTATTTTTCGTGCAAGTGTGGATAGAGAAAAAGGAGAAATTTGCACACTTCTCCGACATCAATCTAGATTGATGGAAGAGAGAGTTTAGTTTTAATCAAAACAAATAAAAATACTAAAAATTACATATCTGAGATACCTAATGCCAATCATCATTCATGGCGATTTTGCTCATCCAAACCATAGTTAATGTGAAAAATTGAATGTGCTGAGAGGAAGGTTAAGAGTTAAAACTTAGTGAAATGTTGACTGTGCTTCAAATATAAGGGGTAAAAAATCAAAACTCACAAACCCTTTGACCTAAAGTGTCAGGAAGAAATAAATCTAGTCTATTTTGATGATTTCATTACTAGTTTCTGACTACTAAGGCTTTGGTCCAATGGTATGCACATCAAAAGGTTATGAGATCGATTTTTTTTGATTATATCCTTAATACATGTTGTACAATCTTAAACCTCAATTGAATAAAAATAAAAATTAAAAAAACCACAAAGAATCATTTGGAACACTAGACTAAATGGAACTCCCTAAAAGACATAAATAAAGTGAACCAAGGAACTCTCGTACAAATTAATCTACAAATTAATTAATGACAACTTGATTTGTATAGTATAATCTCAAATCATATTGTTGTATAGTTATATATAGTCACTGGAACAATGTTCTAAACCATGCAAATCTGAGCTGCAGTCACATAATTGCATTGCATCTCAGAATAAGTAATGCAGGTTGAGATTGAATCTTCTTTGTTGCTTCATGGTTACGAATTGATCGGGAACAGATCAATCCCATCAACAAGACAGTGAAGCATTAATTTATAAATAAATTTATCTTACAAAAGAAAAAGCACAATAAGTCGTCACATATATATATATATATATATATATTACTACTTTTTCTGGTTTAATATTAAGTCAGTAATAGAGAAAGAAAATGATTTAGCTTCTATATTTCCCTCCTCTTATAAGGTACCTGTTTATTTACATAGTCGGAAATAATATCAAACATTAAATCAAGCAAAACATACACAAAAGAGCACAAACTACTCATATTTACCTTCGCATAAGAGCACCGGTAATTAGTGATTACTATAAACGCATAGAATAAATTTATTCCTAACAAATCTAAATGATATATGACTTTCTTCCTTCGATTTTTCTCTTTGGTATAATAGAGGTGAAAAAAAATGCAGTTCAAACTAATCGCTTCCTAACGATTCCACCCACTTGAATTTTTTAGAAACATCAGAGATGATAGTCTAAGATGGAAGGGTCTAGCTAAACCTAGAGGACACCATTTGTGAATTCTACAGATGGACTAGTGCGCGGAGTCTTATGTTGCTGGTGTGGAATATATAAAACCAAAAAGTTCAAACATTAATAGAGTTCATATGCCATCTGTCTCCAAGAATGTGGCCGATTTTAGTTGCGTAAAGAACGTTTTCACTTTAGCATTCAAAAGTAAGCATCCTCACATGATATACTACCTACGATGTGGCTCCACCAAGTAGAAAGGTGGCACGTGGATCCTCACCATATCTTTTCAAATATGCACCCAACAAAAAAAAAAAATCCCTCTCCCCCCCCGGTAAATTAGGATGAAAATCATAGTAATTGGTTTAATTTTTTTATTTATCTCATCTAATTAACATCATTATAGGCTAATATTGCGCCAAAAAAATGAAGTCAATGGTTGATTATGTTGATGATTATGTTAGTTTAATAGTTGTATAAATTATAATTTTTAAATAAATAACCAACTTCTCCTTGTTAACTATTAATTAGGATAGAGATGAAGTTAAAGAGATTATTCTAATTTTAAATCCTGGAATTCGAATGCTCTTATATGATGAAACATTTTGAGAAAAATTTCATAGTAATAAATTATTTCGATTATTTTATTATAACTACATGTATATATTATCATCGTTAAATTTCTCTCATAATGTTATAATAAGATATAAGTCCGAGCTAGATCCTAGAAGCCTATAAAAACATGGAGGAAAGCTAACTCTATGAGTGTCCCACGCCTTTGTTTGGTTATTGCACCCTTTGGCCAGAAGATTTCCGTTTCAACAAGTTCTACTCTTCCCCAGATAATAGCAATTCAAATGCATACATTTGACAACAATTAAGGTTCTGTTTGGCCTACCTTTTAGTCACTCAAAAGTCCTTCATGTGAGTTTAGAAGCTAAAATAACTTGTTTGACCCATTTTTGAAAGTGTTTTTGCGAATCTATTTTACATAATGCAAAAACTATTTTTTTTTTCTCAAATATACCCCCTCTATATTTTTAAAGTCCGATATTATCTTCAAAATTTTTAAAAGCTCTACGTTGTCTAACACATGCCAAACTATCAACGATTTTTATTCAACAACACTTCTTGCAAAAGCTCTACTCTAAAAACTCTAGAGGTCAAAAACTGAAATTTCACAGCTAGGCCAAACAGAGCCTAAGTTGTGATCAATAATTGGATATGATCGATTTGTTGGATAATATGAATAACTACTGTGTAGAAATTAGATCAATATTACAGTAGAATATATGAAATTGTAAAAGCAGATATTATTAATTTAGTACATATATGTATATATAAAAGAAAGCTTAGGACAGTAAATAAGAAAATAAAGAAAACTTAGACCGAGATTTGAGTTGGACTCTACCGCCTTGCTATTGTACTGTCAGATTATAGCGCAAGTCTCCTAGGATAATAACGATCTCATTGTTTTCACAGTAGTAGCACTCCAAATTATAAGAAACTTCGAAATGTGAAAAATGCATGAACTGTCTCTAAACTAAACTATGCAAGTGCTTGCAAAAATGGCTAGCTAAGTTATGAAAGAACCATACCTAGGACTATGGTATTCATAGGTAAAAATTCCATAAATATAATTTAATTGGAAGAAATAATTCGTGCATTAATTCTGACATTTAGGTTGCAAAAATGTGGAAATTAATATGGAAAAATAGATATAATTGATGTGTATTTATGATGAGATTTTATTATTATTATTTTTGTAACTGTTGAGAATTAAATTATGGAAATAAATAGGAAATTGTGTTCATGATATTAATTAAATTATAGAAATAAATAGGATAATTATGTTTCTAAAATAAAATTAATCAAGGCCTGACTCGAACCCACACCCACGTGCAGGGTAGGATGTGCACGTGTGTGGTGGTTTGGACTAGTTTATACCTTCTACACAAATGCTATCATATATACGATTTAATATATAGGAAGAAATAATTATGTATTAATTAATATTGAAAAAATGTGGAAATTAATATGGAAAATGGATATAAGTATCAGGTATTTATGATAAGAAATAACTTCATATAACAGTTGAGAATTATATTATGAAAATAAATAATAGGATAGTTATGTTCGTCAAATAAAATTAATTAATCATAGTTAGATTCGGATCCACACCCATGTGTCGGGTGAGTGACACACGTGTGTGGTGGTTTGGACTAGTTTACTCTTTTCTACACAAATGACCAACATAAATACGATTTAATTGGAAGAAAAATTTCTTGTAGTAATTCTGCCAATTAATATTGCAAAAATGTGAAAATTAATATCAAAACCCGATATAAGTATTGGGTATTTATGATGAAAAATAATTTCATGCAACTGTTTGGAATTAAATTATGTAAATAAATAGGATAATTAATCATGTTTCTAAAATAATTAAATAATTGTGGACCTGAAATAAAATTAATCATGGTTGAACTCAAACCCATACGCACATGCTTAGCGAGTCGTGCGTGTGGTGGTTTGGACTGACCCTCCCCCTTTGCACAAATGATCATAATTTGACAGCCAAACCTAAGTGTCAAATTTGCATTATCTAAAGTGGCACTCTCTCACTCTTGGCTTGTTTTGGTTGGTTTGTTGACTCACTCTTGGCACTCTTGGTTGGTTGGCTTGGTCTTGGCTAGGATTCTAGAATAGTCTAGTGGTGGGCTATCTCCCTAGCATGTGGGTAATCAATGTCGAATCTTAGGGGTGGGGGTAAAAGAAAAAAATTGGCACTCTAGGCTTATAAGTTTTTTTTTTTTTTTTTTTTTTTTCATGTAGGAGAAACCTACTTCCCATCTGCTCATTTTCCAAGTTGAAGAACTCAAATTTATCATCAAATTTCTTATTCATTGCTCATCTGTTTTTGGCACGGGAATATGTTACATTCATCTATTCGCAAAAAGGAATGCACACAACGTTGTCCTTCTCATTTAAATGTGTAGGACTCACTAAATTTTTTAGTTAAAAGTGCATATTCACTCAATTTCCAACATAATTAAATCAAAACCAAATTATTTTTCACATGTTATCGAAATGCTTGAATGAAAATTGTTGTAATATTCATGCTTTAAACAAATAATCTACCTTTTTATGAACCTATATATAGATGAAAATTTCTAAAATGGTATTTAAATGTTTTGTTTATTTATTTACTTTTTGTAAGTAGATTATCTGGTTAAGGTTAAACATCTAATTAACTTGGGAGAGCGCCAACTCAACAAGTTCTAGTTGAGACGACGAAGGTTTGATGGTGTCTACCATGTCATCGATGATAAAGCAAGAGAAAGAAGAAAGACTATGTTATACTATTAGAAACTAAAGTTACAATGATAAAGAGAAGTTAAATAGGTTTACACCCTAAAAAAATAAAAGGACTAATATGCCCTCAATACTAAATGAACATAATATAATAATATACCAATTCTAACAACCAAGGTAAGGATTGGTATGTGGGAATGGGTAAGGATTGGTATGTGGGAATGTGTTGAAAATGGAATAGCATTCCCAATTCTATTCCCACCCTTACTATAAATGAATGAACTTGATAATTCTATTCCCTCAGTAATCCCATTCCCAAGAACATAAGAGTACTCATTCCACACAAAACACGTGGGAATAACCCATTTTCATGTACTTTAGAATGAACTTATTACTCAAAAGGCCAAAATACCCTTAAAAAATATTACACATTATACAAATAACATTATTATTGATATAATTATTATTATTCTTATTTATTAATGTTATTTATTTTTATTTAAATAAATAAACATATATAAACAAAATAAATAAAAATAATAAATAAATAAAATATAATAACAATAATAAAATAAATTTGATAATAATATAATATATAATAATAAAAATAAAATTTGATGATGATAATAATAATAATATATCAATGAATATAATAATATTAATAATGTAATATGTAATAATAAGAATCCTAATAATAATAAAATATGATACAAATATAAACATATAATAAAATATATATAAATAATGAATATAAATAAAGTATAACAATGATAATATTTATAATATATAATCTAATAAATATTATATAGTCTAATAATACTAAATATAATAATATTAATAATATCATAATCATAATAAATATAAAAAATGACAATTATTATTATTATAGACAATATGTATAAAATAATGACATAATAATAATAATAATAATATATACTATAAAAAAAAAATAACAGTCATATTATTAAAATAATAATAATTAATATGTAATTTAAACTAAATGGAAAATACTATATTATAATAATATACCATAAATGAATATAATAATAATAGGCTCAAACAAACCATTATTATTATTATTATTCATATGATGCAATTATTTTTATTCTTCTAAGATCGTTTTTTCAATTAAATTATCATTTTGCTATAGCAACTACTTTTTTTTGTAAAAATAAATATTATCCTTTTATATTATTAGCTCATTAATTTCGTCGTAATACCAGAGTATATATGTTATTTGACTTTCCACAAACTTCTAAGATTTTGTTTGAAATCAAATTATTTATTTGTCATAAAAGCCCCTTTTTTTGTACAAGACAGGAAAATTCATGAAGTAGAAGGCAACAAAGATAATTCCAATTGTATAACTGAAAAAGTATTTTAAGATGTTCAAAAACAATTGAGGGATTGGAGAAAATGGCCCAGACGAGATTATCATTTTGTGTTGTCTTGTTTTCGAAGAAAATAAGAAAAGATTAATAGCATGTTGCCTGGCCAGACCTTTGCACAAGATCAAAGAAGTCTCTGCTTCAATCGTCGCTGACAAAATGAAAACAATAATATTTGATAACTTCAATCCTCAATAAAGATATATCGTGGGGTTAGTTGCAAATTACCATTAATTTGTTATTTGCCGAAAATTCATATTACCTCGTGTGGTATCAGAATGACATTCTACTCCTTCGAATTTTCTTGAAATGTGACAGGTTATAATATATATATATATATATATATATATACAGTAGAACCTCTTTAAATTAATACTCAATAAATTAATAATCTCTTTTAATTAATAAAAATGTCCGGTCCCGACTTGGGACCAGTGTAAAAAGTTGATAAATTCGATAAAATTATAAGATAATACATTTAAAAATTTTTATTTGTATTTTATTGACCCAAATATTTCATAAATTAATAATTAGCTAAAAAGTACATAATAAATTGACTATGAAATTTTCTTAAAATATGAATCAATAGTAGCTTGTCTTTTGTTGAACTTCAAGTCTAGTTAAATCTCATATTTAATTATTTAAAGATAAAAATTGAGATAATCCTACAAGGATTATGATACAAGATTAGAGAAATTAGTTCTCATCCTAATCCTACAAGAACTTAGATACGAGATTAGAGAAACTTTATTGTAATCTTACTAAATTAAATTTTATCTTCTATTTTCATTACTTATCTTTTCAAATTAGATCGAAAAAATACAAGTTATTTTTTTAAAAAAAAGACATCATAATCATAATATGTTTACTGTAAAGACAAAAAAATAAAAATATCTCTATAAATTAATAGTTATTATTTTATCGATAAATTAATAGCTCGCTAAATTAATAAAATTTGATAGTCCCAACGCTATTAATTTAAAGAGATTTTACTGGATATATATATATATATATATATATATATATATATATATATATATATATATATATATATATCCGTCTTCGTCAATTTTTTCATTTTATTTTACAAAATTTGGTATACATGAGCTTGAATTATGCTTTTTAGAGATAAAGCGGTGCATGACTACTTAAACTTTGGATTGTGTGAACAAAATATCTTTCTAACCATTAAAAACCCAAATCAATGCAACTTAACAAAACCAAGCTTGGATTGAGTGGGTTAGGTAAGGAGCAATCAAAGCAATATTTTCTCTTAATCAAAGCAAATTTTTTATTAAATACTTCTGATCAATATTGAATTGTTAGGCATATTATTATAATAATCAAATTTGAGGCAGATTTTTTGTTTAATAATTTTTAAATTGTCACTATGTGATTCCCTTTTAATCAGTTTTGACTAATTCTTCAATTTCCAGCCATATTTTTTATAAGAATAATTTTTTTCCGATTTGCACGGAAGATTATTTGTTCAAGGACTGGAATAGGACTACGTTTGGTAATGTTTTTCAGCGAAAGAAACGATTGTTAGTAAGGATTGGGGGTATCCAGCGAGCGCTACAACAACAATACAACTCTTCACTGTCTCGGTTGGACAAGGGACTTACAGCTTGTTTGGATTCATATTTTTAAAGAAAAGTAAAGGAAGAAAAGGGGATAAAAAACCTTTTTCCTTATTTGGATTGTAATTTTGAAATAAGTAAAAGATATGGAGGGGTACACAAATCTTTCCATTTTCTTTAATTGGATGGATTTTTTAAACCTTTCAATTTGGGGTGTTTGGAGGAGAAATGAAAAGTTTTACCACAAAATATTTTTTTTGTCCCTATATATCTCATGATTATAAAAATAAAAAAAAGTTACTTAAATAATTTTGTATTTAAAATTATCATTTTTCTTGCTTTTTCTTCTCCAATCCAAACAAAAGATCATAAGATCATTTCCTTTCCTTTTCATTATTATTTTTTTACAAACCAAACAAGGTAATTCACTTCATTTCCTTTCCTTTATTTTTTTTTCCTCCACTCTACTTTCCTTTCCATTCCTTTGTGCAATCCAAACACTATGTTAGAGAGGACCTTAACAGGACTCTTTAACAGGAGAAGCTACTATGGTTTTAGAAATCTAGAAGACAATGGATCACTTTGAGTGATCGCAACATGAAGTTTTACCATATCTCGACGATCATGCGATGCTGGAGGAATAAGATTGGGTGTTTACAAAATGAAGAGAGAGAATGGGTGACGAATGAAGAGGAACTTCGAAGGATGGGTTATGATTTCTATTGCAAACTTTACAGCAAGGAAGAAGTGGGTAGTGGGAGTCCTGCGCAGCCTCATCTGCCAGTTTTGGACAATGATGAAGTCGAAAGCCTTGGGCTGGGTGTTGACAACATAGAAGTAAAACGAGCGATTTTCCAAATGTACCCTACAAAGGCCGCAGGTCTGGATGGGCTGCACGTGATTTTCTACCAAATGTGTTGGCCGACGGTGGGGGAATCAGTGTGCAAGATGGTTCGAGAGGCAGTTCATAAGAGAGCAATTCTATGACACCCGGTCCCGAACTTATGTAATATTGTTGTATATGTGAAATTATATGCCTTCTAGTGTTATATAGGTTTTACTTATATATCATATACCTTAGAAATAGGCTAGAAAGCTAAATTAGAATAAGATAGGGTTTAGAATTTGAAAGATTAACTTTTGGGTGACTTAGTAATTATCAGAGACTTGAGGGGCTAAAGTGCGATTACTTAAAATACTATGTTGGGCATTAAATTAAGATTAGAATTAGAGAAGTAGTTATTTAAATCTCACTTAGACCCTAATGAATTAGGAAGAAAACAACTAGACTCAATTGCAAACAAGAAATAAACCTAGGGGTCAAACTAAGATTAAAGAAAAAGCTAACTTATCCACCAAGATTAATACATATAATAAAACATATATTATACATAACCACCCACCTACCCCACGGCTGAAGAAGCCTCCCAAGAAGAGCCAAAAATCTGCAAAAAACAGTAGAAGAAGAAGAAGATAGAAAAAAAAAAACAAAACAAACAAGAAGGAGCAAACAACTAGTGGAAAATCAGGGTTTTTGGGCTATAGTGCAAGAGTTATCATCAATTTTCCGAAGAGCTAAGGTGAGGGGATGCTTTTACAAATCTGATTTGAAGTTACTAGCATGGTTATTAATTAATATGCTTGTTAGTAGTTGGTTGTTGCAAGATATGGCTTATCTTTGCGCTAATGTCGTGTTTATATGAACTAATGTTGTATCTATGGATTGATTATTCCTAGAGGCTAAGGATTGTCGTAGTAGTTGATTTGGTTGATCATTGTAAGTGGTAGAACAAGACCTAGGGTGAATCTAGGCTGAAACTAATGAAAACATAGCAAAACAGTAGAATGTGTTCTTGGACAGATTACAGCACCTGTCTTTCGGAACTGATTTGTCATAGTAAACGAACTCGTAATTCAATGAAATTTGGATGGTAGCTAGATGAGTCAATTTGGAAAAAGTTCTGTTTCTGGTGGAAAAGGCTAATTCAACCTTTTTAGGCCACCGATCTTGCCATCTTTAAAACCTAGTAGAAAACGACGTCAGTCTGGACAGTCTTGCGTAGTCGTACGAAAACAGTCATAACTTGTTGAGTTTAATTCAGAATTGGTCACCGTTTGATTCCAGAATTAACTATACTTGAAGAGCTACGCGTACGTATAAAAATTAGAATAATTGGAGTTTGTTTACCTAGATAACTAAGCTGCTAAAGTGGATCCATTACTGTAAAGTTAAAAATGTTACATTGAATTAGTTATGGCTATGATTGAGTCCTTGGTTCTGGAGGTGTATTGCGGGTGTTTAAATTACTGAAATATATGTCATGAATTACATATAACCATGTGTTGAAACTTTACCCAATGTTCGAACATTACTGAATGTGTAAGACGTGCTTACTCTGATACGATATTGAATGTGATATGAGTCTTGTTAATAGAATTCTCTTACTTGCTTATATGACGGAGGCAACCTACTTTGTTGCTTGTAATACCCGAGCCCGACCATGCATTTACAAATATTTATTTATGTTTATTTCTTTCGTTATTTTTGAAAAATGTGCATTTGTAATTATTTGTCTGCATTTAATCTATAGTTAATTGTCCTACTATTTAAAAATCAATTGGTATTACGATTAATAGTAACCTATTATTAGGTGTTCTTATAGCATGAATTAACATTAAGTTTATGGTCGTTATAGGGATGTAAAGCTCCATATCATGACCAAATAAAACTTTTTAGCTGCTTACAAAAGTATGAGTGATTTCCTTTAATTTTTCGGACTATTTCGACTGTTTTTCTGATTTTAGGGGTTTTTGATCCGAAAAATGGATTTTACTTCGGGGCCAATTATAGGAAAATTGGGATCCCGCCACGAAAAACGGGCATACGTCATTGAGTTTCCTTTAACTTGTATTACTTAATGGCGAAGTTTGGCAAAATTGCATTTCGGGCCGAAAATACAAAAATTGGGACACCTATACACGAAATAGGCAAAAAATGAAACGTTGGTATCACTCTCGGAGAGTGACATGTGTCTTAGGACACGTGTCACACATGCGTGGACGTGCCACGCATGCATGACACGTGGGAGGGACACGTGTCCCCCCTGTGTCGGCATGGAGGGCCTATATAAAGGGGTCACTTGACCCCCTGAAATCAAACAGGAACACTTTTTCTGGCCCGATTCTATTAAATTATATCGATTCAGTTAGTTAACGTTCCGAAAGTTTCAAAATCAGTCTGAATCTTCTCCAATTTTTGGCATTTTAAGGTGAGAAAACTTTTGAAAAACTCATGCTTATTTGAGTTAATTCATTTATTGTACAAGTTAGTTATTAATTTATAAGTTGTAAATATAGACAAGCTTGACTGTGAGAGTTTTATTGCTTTACTTATTTATGGTATCTACATGTTAGTATATCCATATTATGCTTAAATTTGTCCAGTTAATCGCTAATATATACTGCCCAATTTATCTGGTAGTTTTAGCATAAGGTAAGCAGAAATGCTGCCCAAATATTTTCAGGAATGTTATACATGTTATTTGCATGTCGTCATAATGCCCAATTTATACTTGGAAATTGCTTTCTTATAGCCGTTATTCTGCCGAAATAATACTCTAAATTGCCAAGAAAATGTTTATTACTTGCCGGTACAACCACTTTAGTTGATCCTCATATGATCTGCTGTGTATTCTATGACTACTTGTGCATGCCTCTGTGCTATTGAAATTAGGGTTGCAACCTCAAGCACGATAGCATTCGAACGCCGGGCGGCATAGGGCTTACCGGTGTTCCTGTGACTATCGTGGTCCTATTCACTCTTCTCGCTTAGGACCCCTACTGCCCTTGGAGAGTTTTTCTCGCTTGGGACCAGGTCCACCCTCGGAGATGTTGGGTCGTAGATTTTGAAAACAATCCGGAGTATCCTCTTGGGAGCTATAAGAAGTTGTGATCTT
This sequence comes from Budorcas taxicolor, assembly GCF_023091745.1. Taxonomy (NCBI): domain Eukaryota; kingdom Metazoa; phylum Chordata; class Mammalia; order Artiodactyla; family Bovidae; genus Budorcas; species Budorcas taxicolor. The sequence continues at coordinate 14,013 of NW_026292311.1, forward strand.
GATTCGGGGCTGGCCACCTCTGGTGATATCAAAACATATCATTTAACTATGTGTTTATGTACTCTCACTTGGGACCACTACCGCCCTTGGAGATCTTGTTCTCGCTTGCGACCAGTACTGCCCTCGGAGATGAAAGACTATTTATCTTTATGACACTACTGTTATTAATACATGAATCAAATGTGATTGAAATCTCTACTGGTTATCACATGTCAAAGTATTTTAGCATTTACCATATGTGAATATTACCGTACGTGAATGGCATCATGATTTGCAAAAGAGACCGACCATAAATATTTTCAAAACTCTTCTGTTTCATCCTCACTAAGCTTTCCCAATAGCTCACCCTCTTTTCTCCCCCAAGTGCAGGTGCAGCCTAGCTTGAGATGAAAATTGACTTTATATGCTAAAGTTGAATGTTTACGTGCCTGAAGCTCCTTGCTTGTTAGAGGTTGTTTTATTCTCGGGTGGAAGGGTAGTTGTACTGAAACACTAGTTTGTATGATAGCCGGGTAGTTATCTGATCTCAAATGTTGTAACACCCCTTTGTACTTAAATTATTATGTAAAGGCTTGTTATTGAATAATTCTTCATTTATTTTTCCTTTTAAATAAAAGTTATGAACTTGTAATGACAGTAAACGCAGACTTTGACCTAATCTTGAGAAGGGTTGGGTTGGGGTCGTTACAGGTGGTATCAGAGTTTAGATAGCTCATAAGCCGGGATAGGATCTTTGGACAGTGGGTAGTCGTCTTTTAAGGATATGTGTTCGGCATAATCATATGTGCTCAATGTGCTTATTTGCTAAGTGTGAATCTATTTTCTATAAGTTGCATGTTTAATTGTGCTAAAATTATTAATTGTATACATGCATTACCTGTAAAATGGTAAGTAATTCCCTCCCCTGAAAGCGTCGACTAGTAACGGATCTTCTTAAAGGCAAATCAACCAAAGAAGGAATAGTTGATCAGTGGTTTGTGGTAGTCTGGAAACAGTGTTCAATACTCGGCGCTTGATTGGCCGTTGGTATCTTCTTTCATATCTTCACTCGGAATTCTTGGAATTCTTAACTGATATTCTCTCTGGACTTCTACTCGGTAATCTTATCTAGTATTCTGAATTGGATTTACTAAAATGGAGCCTTTATTTGGAATTTATATTGTCTTTATTTGACAGTCATATTGCCTTTATTTGGCATTCATATTACATTTATTTGGAATTTTCGGGATTTCTTGATATTCTCGCACGGTATTCTTGTACGGTGTTCTTTGGTATTCTCATCCGGGTATTACTATTTGAGGCTCATGTTTGAAATTTTTACTTGGCATCCGATATTTAATCTCGCGCAGTGGACCGGAGGTACTGGAGAAGTAAATTACGAGGGTGCAATTTTTATAAGGGGAGGAGGATGTAATACCCAAGCCCGACCATGCATTTACAAGTATTTATTTATGTTTATTTCTTTCGTTATTTTTGAAAAATGTGTCTTTGTGATTATTTGCCTACATTTAATCTATAGTTAATTGTCTTACTATTTAAAAATCAATTGATCTTACGATTAATAGTAACCTATTATTAGGTGTTCTTATAGCATGAATTAACATTAAGCTTAGGGTCATTACAGGGATGTAAAGCTCCATATCATGACCAAGTAAAACATTTCAGCTGCTTACAAGAGTATGATTGATTTCCTTTAACTTTTCGGGCCATTTCGACTGTTTTCCCGATTTTAGGGGTTTTTGATTCGGAAAAAAAGATTTCACTTCGAGGCCAATTATAGGAAAATCGGGATCCCACCGCGAAAAACAGGCATACGCCATTGGGTTTTTTTTAACTTGTACCACTTAATGGCGAAGTTTGGCAAAATTGTATCCCGGTTCGAAAATACAAAAATGGGGACACCTGCACACGAAACGGGCAAAAAACAGAACGTTAGTGTCACTCTCAAAGAGTGACACGTGTCTCGGGACACGTGTCATACATGCGTGGACGTGCCACGCATGCGTGACACGTGGGGGGACACGTGTCCCCCTTGTGTCGGCCTGGAAGGCCTATATAAAGGGGTCACTTGATCCCCTGAAATCAAACAGACAGACACTTTTTTCTGGCCCGATTCTACTAAATTTTATCAATTCAGTTAGTTAACATTCTAAAAGTTTTAAAATCGGTCCGAATCTTCTCCAATTCTTGGCATTTTAAGGTGAGAAAACTTTTAAAAAACTCATGATTATTTGAGTTAATTCATTTAACGTACAAGTTAGTTATTAATTTATACGTTGTAAATATAGACAAGCTTGATTGTGAGAGTTTTATTGCTTTACTTATTTATGGTATCTACATCTTAGTATATCCCTGTTATGCTTAAATTTGTCTAGTTAATCGCTAATATATACTGCCCAATTTATCTGGTAGTTTTTAGCATAAGGTAAGCATAAATGCTGCCCAAATATTTCCAGGAATGTTATACATGTTATTTGCATGCAGTCATAATGCCCAATTTATACTTGGAAATTGCTTTCTTATAGCCGTTTTTCTGCTGAAATAATACTCTGAATTGCCAAGAAAATGTTTATTACTTGCGGGACAACCACTTTAGTTGATCCCCATATGATCTGCTGTGTATTCTATGACTACTTGTGCATGCCTCTGTGCTATTGAAATTAGGGGTTGCAACCTCAGACACGATAGCATTCGGACGCCGGGCGGTATAGGGCTTGTCGGTGTTCATGTGACTATCGTGGTCCTATTCCCTCTTCTCGCTTAGGACCGCTACTGCCCTTGGAGAGTTTCTCTTGCTTGGGACCAGGTCCGCCATCAGAAATGCTGGGTCGTAGATTTTGGATACAATTCGGAGTATCCTCTTGGGAGATATAAGAAGTTGTGATCCTGATTCGGGACTGGCCACCTCTAGTGATATCAAAACATATCATTTTACTATGTGTTTAGGTACTCTCGCTTGGGACCACTACCGCCCTTGGAGATCTTGTTCTCGCTTGGGACCAGTACTGCCCTTGGGGAGGAAAAACTATTTATCTTTATGACACTACTGTTATAAATACATGAATCAAATGTGATTGAAATCGCTACTGGTTATCACAAGTCAAAGTATTATAGCATTTACCATATGTGAATATTACCGTACGTGAATGGCATCATGATTTGCAGAAGCGACCGACCAGAAATGTTTTCAAAACTCTTTTGTTTCATCCTCACTGAGCTTTCCCAAGAGCTCACCCTCTTTTTTCCCCTAAGTGCAGGTGCAGCCTAGCTTGAGATAGAAATTGACTTTATATGCTGAAGTTGAATGTTTACGTGCCTGAAGCTCCTTGCCTGTCAGAGGTTGTTTTATTCTCGGGTGGAAGGGTAGTTGTGCTGAAACCCTAGTTTGTATGATAACCGGGTAGTTATCGGATCTCAAATGTTGTAACACCCTTTTGTACTTAAATTATTATGTAAAGACTTGTTATTGAATAATTCTTCATTTATTGTTCCTTTTAAATAAAAGTTATGAACTTGTAATGACAGTAAACGCAGACTTTGACCTAATCTTGAGAAGGGTTGGGTTGGGGTCATTTTATTGCCTCCAACTGTGCAATTTGTTATCTATGTAACTGACAGGTTACAACTATTAAAACTGTAATGAACCCCATGGTAGAAGTTCTGGTTCTGCCTGGGGTGTTTCAGATTTATATATGTATATTTGTATGTATATGTGTATGTATATGCATATGTATATGTGTATGTATATAGAATTTAGTTAGATTTTAGTTTTCAATTTTCTGTTTAGATTTCCTTTAATTTTAATTTTAATTTAAAAAAATCAAAAATAAAAAAATAAAAAAATAAAAAAAAATCCAAAAATTAAAAAAATATTTAAAAATTTCAAATTACTGTACATATATTTATTTCTATTTATATCTCTTATTTCGTATTTCTCTAATTATAGGATTTATATATTGTGTCAATGTTGGAGGGTTTGAGCGGATGACTAGTTAATCTTGTGTGTTGTCGAGGGTGATTTTGTGGTTGTTAATGGGTACTGTTTGTATGAAAAAATTTCTAAAAAAAAAACTTTTCTCAAAAAAAAAAAAAATTGTTTTGTTTCATAATTTTTCTAATTTAGTTTTTTTTAATTTTATTTAGACTATGACTCCAAAGAGACAGAGATTGTCATTGACTGCACGACTTGAGAATGCTCTAATTGAGGCTGAAACTGATTTTTCGGATGATTTGAGGGCTTCCGAAGGTGGGGCACGTGCTTTTGAATATTTTGAGGGATATTATCTTGACTTCATTCTGCATCCACATTTTGATGATGTTCTTATTTTTCCTCGTCTTATTTGACATTTTTATGAGCATATTTCTTATGATGATAGTACATTTAGTGCGTCAGTTGATGGTTTTGAATTTACATTTACTACTGCTGATATCATGACTATTATATGTGGGCATGATATGTTTTATGCGACAACTGAGGACTTTCCTGCTAGAATTACAGATTTGGAAATTGCTACTAAATTGTGTGGGGGTCCGGTTCTGGAACATGGTATAGGTATAAGGAGATCTTCCCTTCCAAGGAATATGTGGTTAATTGATATCATTGTTAAAAAGAATCTTTGCCCATATGGTCATGATCAAGAGAGGACAGGAGTTGTTTTACAAGTATTATATTGGATTTATCAAGGTGAACTTTTTGATGTTGGGGCTGTAATTGGGAAAAATATGATGAGTCTTATAGACCACATGAAGAGATTTGATGCTACATCTACACTTCGTTTTCCTCGATTGATAGTTTCTTTACTTCAGCGGTTTAATTTTCCTTTTTCACCTGATGAGCCAACCATTGTCCTCCCTATTACTGCGCATGGTGAATCTGAGTTCAAAAAGAGTCTTAAACATTTGGAGCGAGCTGTTAGAAAGATGCCCTTAGCTTTAAATACCCCAAGGATCTCTACTCATCCTGCTGAGGGAGCCACTTCTGCACAGCAACCAAGTACCCATCCTGAAGAGTCTTTGATGGAAACAATGTATAGAGAAATTCAGGCAATGAATACTAAGATCGATGGGCTGAAAGATGATGTTGCTGCTTTAAGGACAGACGTTGCTTTGTTGAGAGGTTCGGGAGTAGGTTCTCAGCAGCCACCGCCACAGTAACTCGGATGGCGTGCTTTATTTTATTTTCTTCTGTTTATGTTTTCTGTTTCATCTTTCTTTAGAAATATTTTAGTTTTATTTAAACTCACGACTAATGTTGGTTTTTAAGATTTTGTTTGACAATTCTTCTTTCAGAAGTTTTTGAGGAACATTGCTTAGATTGTTTATCAGGTTGTATCTTTCTTTTTACTTTGCATTACATAGTTCTCTTTCATTGAGGACAATGTAAGGTTCGGTTTGAGGAGGAAAAAAAAGTTGATACCAACCTGATACAAAAAAAAAAAAAAATTCAAAACTTTTACATCACTTATTCATAATAATTAAATTTGAGTGGTTAATTGTTGAAATATAGTTAGATTGTGATAAAATATTTGAATTAATTGTGAATTTGGAATGAAAAAATGATTAGCCATTAGAGTTGAGTTTGTATCTAGAAATTTTGAAACCTTGTTAACTATTATTACATCACAACATCGTCACATGATTTAATTAGAGGTTTTTGATTAATTATCAAAAAATGAGTAGATTGAGGCGTTTTCAATGTGAGATGTTATGTTTTATTAAATTTGACTTATTTTTCTAGATTGGTATACTCCTTTAAAAAAAAAGAAAAAAAATGTATAGATTGACTCCCTCAATGTCACTCAAATATCAAAAGTGTTGATTCAGCAAACAGAGGCATAAAAGAAATTCATAACAAATGCTTTCTTCTAACCATTTTTGAGCATTTTTGTTATGAAAAAGCTATCAATATATTTCCTACCAGACAAGGCTTCTTTCACCATACACAATTCAACCGAAGAAAGGCAATACTTCAACGAAGTCGTTGAATCAACCAACATCTATAATTCGAGTAATCTATTTCATAAATTAAAAAAAAAAATAAAAAAATAAAAAAAAAAAAATATATATATATATATATATATATATATATATATATATATATATATATATGTATATAGAAAAAAAATCTAAGGGAGTATTACATGATTTGGAAGGTAGTTGAGTTTTAACATTTCATGACTATCCATAGAAAATATTTTCGATTTTACAAATTTTGCGTGATTAATTTATTTACCTCTTAATTGAGTTACAAGTGCTTAAAAAGGCTTGAAGGATTTTTTGTAATTAAGTTAGTTTCTCTTCTTCTAGATACAAATCGATTTCTTGGGGTGGAATTATTTGAAAGACAAACTCATTGTTAATCTTGTATTTTATAAAATCTAACTGTATGATTACATTGATTGCTTAGATTTAATATTTTTGAATCTATGAAATAGTTGATGCCTTTACTTGAGGACAAGCAAAAGAATGGGTTTGAGGAGGTTGATAAATCCATATTTTTACTAATTTTAACCAATCAAATCATGTATATTGCATTATTATTTCAAGCTTAATTGTATATTTTACACAATTTTAGTGCAATATAGGTTTTGAAGAAGAAATAGCAAAAACGGCCACAAAAATCAACATTTGAACAAGAAATTCAGTGCAACACTAGTAAAGAATGGTAGAACAACTTTAAAACGAGCAATTCAAGATTGAATTTGGCCAAACCGAGTGCGGAAACGGATTTAGGACGCTGAGAAACCATGAAATAGACCTGGTCAACTTTTTGGTCAACGGTCAAAGTCAACGAGCCAGTTAAAGTCAAAGCTCGGAGTCAAAGTTCACCTACTACAGCCAGACAGACACTCGACTGCCACTTTTCCGTGCTTGAGCGTTACTTTTTGCAAATGGCGGACAAATGGGCGACAAAGTGTGGAAGGAAAAGATGAAAAAAATATAAAAAATTATTAGTGCAATAGGGCGCTTGAGAGTACCTGACTGGCGCTCGAGCAACCTCCTGAAACTTTTCCTATAAATAACACGGTTTTCATTGTTTAAAATCGTACCATTTTCACTTCTTTAGCTCAATTTCTGCTACTCTAGTATTTGTGAAGTGAGTTTTGAGTGTTTTAATTATTATTCTTAGTTGTGTGCAAAGTTTTAATCCCAAGGAGAGGGTCTAGTGAGCCATCAGCATACCAAAATCATATTGGTCTACCAAAATCCGTTCAACACGATAAGTATTCTTTTATTTCGGTTTTCGTTATGATTTCTTGTACTTTACAGTTTATTATGGCACACTAGACCTGAGATATTCG
>NW_026292312.1:0-102952 GCF_023091745.1 Budorcas taxicolor
GCATATAAGTTAAATAAGCAGGGTGATAATATACAGCCTTGAAGTATTCCTTTTGCTATTTGGAACCAGTCTGTTGTTGTTCCATGTCCAGTTCTAGCTGTTGCTTCCTGACCTGCATACAGATTTCTCAAGAGGCAGGTCAGGTGGTCTGGTATTCCCATCTCTTTCAGAACTTTCCACAGTTTATTGCATAAACTATATGCAGAGTACATCATAAGAAACATTGGGCTGGAAGAAACACAAGCTGGAATCAAGATTGCCGGGAGAAATATCAATAACATCAGATATGCAGATGACACCACCCTTATGGCAGAAAGTGATGAACTAAAGAGCTTCTTATTGAAAGTGAAAGAGGAGAGTGAAAAAGTTGGCTTAAAACTCAACATTCAGAAAATTAAGATCATGGTCTCTAGTCCTATCACTTGATGGCAAATAGATGGGGAAACAGTGGCAGACTTTATATTTTTTGGCTCCTAAATCGCTGCAGATGGTAACTGCAGCCATGAAATTAAAAGATACTTGTTTCTTGGAAGAAAAGTTATAATCAATCTAGACAGCATATTAAAAAGTAGAAACATTACTTTGACAACAAAGGTCCGTCTAGTCAAGGCTATGGTTTTTCCAGTGGTCATGTATGGATGTGAGAGTTGGACTATAAAGATAGTTGAGCGCCGAAGAATTGATGCTTCTGAACTGTGGTGTTGGAGAAGACTCTTGAGAGTCCTTGGACTGCAAGGAGATCCAACCAGTCCATCCTAAAGGAGATCAGTCCTGGGTGTTCATTGGAAGGACTGATGTTGAAGCTGAAACTCCAATACTTTGGGCACCTGATGCAAAGAGCTGACTCATTGGAAAAGACCCTGATGCTGGGAAAGATTGAGGGCAGGGGAGAAGGGGACAACAGAGGATGAGATGGTTGGATGGCATCACCGACTCAATGGACCTGAGTTTGAGTAAGCTCCGGGAGTTGGTGATGGGCAGGGAAGCCTGGCATGCTGCAGCCCACGGGGTTGCAAAGAGTCGGACACGACTGGGCAACTGAACTGAACTGAAAAATACATATAAGGCTTCCCTCGTAAAGAATCTGCCTGCCAGTGGAGGATGCACAGGTTCCAAATCCCTGGGAGTCAGTAAGATCCCCCGGAGGAGATGACAACCCACTTCAGTTTCTTGCCTGGGAAATCCCATGGACAGAGGAGTCGGGTGGGCTACAGTCCATGGGGTCACAGAAGAGTTGGACACAACTTAGTGAATAAATAACAACAAATACATATAACATGCAATTATGCCCGCTTTTTTAGGTGGGAAAATGTTATATTTTTACATATTTCGGGAATGGAATCTTCCTGACCCAGGGATTGAACCTGGGTCTCTCACTTTTCACGCAGATTCTTTACCATCTGAGCCACCAGGGAAGCCCTCTGAACAAATCGGGTAACTTACTCAGCAAATTTTTATTGATATATAAATGTCCAGCTTTACAGTTGCTTGGGTTGCTTCTTATGTGGTTTTAGAGACATACAGACTGTCATGTGTGCATGTCCTCGCCAAGTCCCCACCACCATCTGCCCAGCCTCTCCTGGGGCTTAGGGGTCCCAAGGGGCAGTCCTGGGTTTCAGGAGTTCTCCTCCATGTTGCGCCCAGCTTTGTCCATATTTGGCCCGGGGGTTACTAGAACAGTTCTAATCCCTTTCCCCCACTTTCCAACATCTGAGGGCAGGGATGGTCTTTTCGGGGTGGACACATCCTCACTGCTGTCACAAAGTGTGGTCTCATAGTCCAGTCCCAGAAAGAGGGTCTCTTCTCTGTACCTTCCTCCAGTCAGGAGCTCTTGTCAGCCTGGCTCCAGAACTGGAAAGCCCACAGGTTTGGGAGGACGAGTGTGGAGCAAGCAGAGTAGTGCTCCCCCCTGTGTTGGCTGGAGAGCTGACCTCTGCACATGCACCCCAGTCACGTTCCCTTCCTGATGGCTGTGTCACAGCCCTGTCGAGAATCCGGAGTCTCTCTCACTAGCTGTTTTCTACCACGTCAGATTTGTCTTGTTGGCTGAGGATTTACAAGGGGGAGGGACCCTTGTGCCATTTGTAAGGAGTTTCTAGAGGTAAGAGTGGACCTTGATTTATCTTGCTGGTCAGTTTCATCTCCATTCTGGCCCTTACCTGGTTTATATCTCTTGAGATCATCCCTTTAAGGGGGCCTGCCCACTTTGGACTGTCCCTTCAAGGACACTCTCCAGGATCTCCCTCCTGCCTGCTTGACTGTCCCTTCAAGGACTCTACCCAGGATCTCCCTCCTGAACCTGCTTTCCACTTCCACGTCTCACAAGACCTTAGCCCTGGCGGAGCTCTGTCTGTCCCTTCATCTTTCTTCTGGGACACCTGATCAGCACCCCTGAGTAGGGTTTTTCATCAGTTGCTGACTTTTCTCAGCAGTCGTGGCTGCCACCTGGAGAGTGAAGTAGGAGATGGACAGGGCCGAGGCCAGCCAGTCTGCTGAGGCCAGGGCCCCCTCCCAACTTCCCATGGCGACAAAAGCTGACCACGGCCATTAGCAAACCAAGATAAGATGACAGATGTGTCGGAAGTCGGGAGACAGAGAAGGACAGGCTCCCTGCCAAGTCTCTTATGCTGTGGGGACTAGTAGAGGAGCCTGTTCTGGGAATGTCTTCTACAGCTGAAATCCCAGGCCCTAGAGGAAGGAAGAGGGAAGAAGCTAGCTTCACTCCAGCTGCGTACCTCTGAGCCTGCTGCTGGAGCCACACCAACCAGAGCCGAGCACCACCACTTCTGTGACTCACTTTCTACATCCACTGGAAACACAGGACAGGGAGCAGAGGGAGGCAGACAAAGATATGGTTTTTCTTGCCGTGTTTAAGAAGGCTGGAGGCGTGAGGAGCCTGGCGTCAGTCCTTCACCTACTGCGGTATCAAGGCAGTGAACTGCATTAATTCTCCGTTTAGAGAAGGGGAGAGCGAGCAGGCCAGGAGGCCGCTCTGTGTAGCAGACCCGTGCACACCTGCTGGCGGCGTGCTCTGAGCACGAACTTGCTCCTGTTGACTGCTCTGCAGGCCCAGACCTAAGAGAAGGATGGCTGCTAACGCCCAGGCAGTCGTCTCTGACCCTCCCTGCTACAGACACGCTGCCTGGTTGATGACGCTCCAGTTCAAGAACAAAGATGGGGCCCTGTAAAAAGCTGCCAAGTAATGGAGGGGGAAGGAACGGCCTTAAAGACTAAGAAAATTCTTTTCTATAAGCAGCTGAAGGGACTTCCCTGGTGGTCCAGTGGCTAAGACTTTGTGCTCCTAATGCAGGGGGCCCAGGTTCCATCCCTGGTCAGGGTACTAGATCCCACATGCTGCAACGAAGAGCTTTCAGGCGACAGCTAAAGATGCAGCATGCCACAGCTGAGATCTAGCACAGCCAGATAATGAATATATTTTTAAAAGCTGCCAAAAAACCCCTCCGAAGAACCTTTTAGAAGACATACGCTTAGTGTCCTCAGAAGACATGAAGAAATACTCCTCTGTGCAGCAGGAGCAGGGCACCATAATGGAAGGGGAGATTTTTACGAAAGGAGATGGGGGAAATAAAGCACCACACAGAAACCCCACATACGTGGACAGATGTTCTGTGTTGAGTGTAGAAGCGAGACTGCACTCAGAGTGCTGGATGCTTTCATAACCATCTCTGCACTTACCATGGTTTGAAGATCATCCTTTATTTACTACTGTAAATTCCATTCTTGTCCATGTGAACCCCATTCCCCGTGGCAGAGGGAACAGTGTCAAAGTACATATGATGGACTTGGGCTTTTGTAAACTTTAACTCATGGAAAGGCTTTGCTGTGCTCTTAGAGTAAGCCTCCAGCTTGTGGCCTTCTCTAGTTTCGTGTCAAGCCCATCCTCAGAACTATTTGTAGTTCCCTGGTGCATCTTGACACTGGCAGTTGCCTGCCCCACTCCCACCCCTCCATATCCAGTTCTACTCTTTTCTTCTTTTGGCTGTCCCATGGGGCATGTAAGATCTTAGTTCCCTGACCAGGGATCGAACCAACGCCCCCTGCAGTGAAAGCACAGAATCTTAATCACTGGACCACCAGTGCAGTCCCTACTCTTTTCTTAATAGTAGAATTTCTAGTATTTCTGGGAAGACAGCCACCTAGAACATACACTGTGCCCCCTAGCTTTTCTTGCCGCTGGGCAATGGGCACGTCACGTGCATTTTCTGGAAAGTGTCCCTGAAGGGAGAAGGCACGCCTTTCTTAACTGTTCTCTAGATTATGGCTAGAGCTCGGCACCTGTCTTGGATTATGGGAAGAAACCAAGACAGGAGAAGCCAGGTTCCTGATGTTGCAAAGTGCTGTAGCAGCGTGGATTCCCTGCCTCTGCATGTCTTTGACGTGGGAGCTGAGTCTTGTTGAGAATGTTCTGCTGTGCACAGCTGAGTCAGACACAAGCGTCACACCAGGGAGCCTGGTTCTGGGGGCTTCCCAGTGTGCTTGCGCAGCCTGCAGAATGCTGTGGACTCAGGCCCCATCTTTTCTCCTGACTTTGAAGTCTTCCTTCCTTACATCTGGGGGCACATCTTGATGGTGCCATGTCATTTCTATCTTGGTTTTCATGAATTCTAAGGTAAAGAGTCTTAGCTTTCAATCTAGGTTCCTGGCATTCCTATTTCCTGGCCAGTTCTTCTTTCTTATGGACTGTAAAAAGCCTAGAATACACTCCTACCTTTTTTTAAATTTATTTTTTAATGGAAAGATAGTTGTTTTACAGAATTTTGTTGTTTTTTGTCAAGCATCAGCATGAGTCAGCCATAGGTATAAACATGTCCCCTCCCTCTTGAACCTCCCTCCCATCTCCCTCCCCATCCCACCACTCTAGGTTGATACAGAGCCCCTGCTTGAGTTCTCTGAGACACACAGCAAATTCCCATTGGCTATCTATTTTACATATGGTAATGTAAGTTTTCATATTACTCTCTCTCTACATCTCATCCTCTCTTCCTTCTCCCCATGTCCATAAGTGTTCTCTGTTTCTCCACTGCTGCCTTGCAAATAAATTCATCAGTACCGTCTTTCTAGATTGCATATATATGTGTTAGTATACAATCTTTCTCTTTCTCTTTCTGACTTACTTCACTCTGTATAATAGGCTCTAGGTTCATCCTCCTCATTAGAATTGACTCAGTTGTGTTCCTTTTTATGGCTGAGTAACATTCCATTGTATATATGTTCTACGACTTCTTATCCATTCATCTGTTGATGGGTATCTAGGTTGCTTCTGTGTTCTAGCTATTGTAAGTAGTGCTGCAGTGAATAATGGGATACATGTGTCTTTTTCAGTTTTGGTTTCCTTGGGGTATATGCCTGGGAGTGGTATTGCTGGGTCATATGGTGTTTTTATTCCCAGTTTTTAAAGGAATCTCCATACCGTCTTCCCATAGTGGCTGTATCAATTTATATTCCCACCAACTGTGCAAGAGGGTTCCCTTTTCTCCACACGCTTTCCAGCATTTACTGTTTGTAGACTTTTTGTCGATGATCATTCTGACCAGTTTGAGGTGATACCTCATTATAGTTTTGATGTGCATCTCTCTGATAATGAGCGATGTTGAGCATCTTTTCCTGTGTTTGTTAGCCATCTGTATGTCTTTGGAGAAATGTCTGTTTAGGTCTTTTCCCCAGCTTTTGATTGTTTTTTTTTTTTTTTTCTTGTATTGAGTTGTATGAGCTGCTTGTATATTTTGGAAATTAATCCTTTGTCAATCCTTTCATTTGCTATAGTTTTCTTCCATTCTGAGGGGTGTCTTTTCATCTTGTTTATCATTTCCTTTTCTTAAAAGCAAAAGCTTTTAAGTTTAACTAGGTCCCACTTGTTTTTATTTTCATTACTCTGGGAGCTGGGGTAAAGAATCTACCTGCAATGCAGGTGACCCCAGTTCGATTCCTGTGTTGGGAAGGTCTCCTGGAGAAGGGATAGGCTACACACACTCCAGTATTCTTGGGCTTCCTTGTGGCTCAGCTGGTAAAGAATCTGCCTGCAATTCAGGAGACCTAGGTTTGATCTCTGGTTTGGGAAGATCCCCTGGAGAAGGGAAAGGCTACCCACTCCAGTATTCTGGCCTGGGGAATTCCATGGACTGTAGAGTCTGTGGGGTCACAAAGAGTCAGACACAACTGAGCAGCTTTCAGTCTTTCAGGAGGTGGGTCATAGAGGATCTTGCTTTGATTTATGTCATCAAGTGTTCCGCCTATGTTTTCCTCTATGAGTTTTATAGTTTCTTACGTTTAGGTCTTTAATCTCTTGCGAGTTTATCTTTGTGTATGTGTTAGAAAGTGTTCTAATTTCATTCTTTTACACGTAGCTGTCCAGTTTTCCCAGCACCACTTATTGAAGATGCTATCTTTGCTCCATTGTATATTCTTGCCTTCTTTGTCAAAAATAAGGTACCTGTAGGTGTGTGGGTTTATTTCTGGGCTTTCTATCTTGTTCCATTGGTCTATATTTCTGTTTTGTGCCAGTACCATACTGTCTTGATGGCTGTAGCTTTGTAGTATAATCTGAAATCAGGAAGGTTGATTCCTCCAGCTCCATTCTTTTTTCTCAAAAAATTTTATAGGGATTGCATTGAATTTGTAGATTGCATTTGGTAGTATAGTCATTTTCACAATATTGATTCTTCCTACCCAGGAACATGGAGTATCTCTCCATCTGTTTATATCATCTTTGATTTCTTTCATTAGTGTCTTACAATTTTCTGTATACACTTCTTTTGTTTCCTTAGGTTTATTCCTAGATATTTTATTCTTTTTGTTGCATTGGTGAATGGGATTGATACCTTAATTTCTCTTTCTGATTTTTCATTGTTAGTATATAGGAATGCAAGTGATTTCTGTGGATTGATTTTGTATCCTGCAACTTTGCCAGATTCACTGATTAGCTCTAGTAGTTTTCTGATAGTATCTTCAGGGTTTTCTATGTATAATATAACGTCATCTGCAAACAGTGAGAGCTTTACTTCTTTTCCAATCTGGATTCCTTTTATTTATTTGTTTTCTCTGATTGCTGTAGTTAGGACTTCCAAAACTATGTTGAATAATAGTGGTGAGAGTGGACACCACCCCTGCCTTTTCATAGTGTTAGACCTCCTTTGGAGGGATGCACTTGTCTCTGGGAAACATGGTCTTTCCTTCCACTTTGACCTCAGCCCCATGTCCTTATCCCTGTGTCCTGACCTGCTTACTGAGGTCATCTGTGTGGTTGCCTACCTGCTCTGTTACCACTCAGATCTCTGTTTCTCCTGTAAAAAGTCATGAGCTGGTTTGAGGTGGCTGGTGGCATACTTCAGAGTTGCCATTTCTCCCACTAAATCTTCATGATATGATAGAAATAAAAACAGATGAACAACTAGAAATGTCCTAAGAAGCCATGGAACTACTGTTTGTGAATCCACATCTTTCACTCCCTGTTTAAGGTTAGTGCTGGGGTGAGTAGCAGCCAATAGGTTTGAAAAGTGGCTGGGGCCCGTCTGTGTGAGTGTCTGCCATGCCAGTTATGCTTCTGAGCTCACGCAGCCCTTTCTGTGGCTCCTGCTCCAGGAAGGTAAGCTCGGCTCTGTTCCAGGCAGGCAACCACGATGGGACTGGGGCCTGGTCAGCAGGCCCTGCAGTGACCTCCCTGGTAGAGCCATGCAAGAAGTGCCCTTTAAGTTGGTTCCCTCTGGAGATGCTAAGCAGAAGTGGAGGCTGTAGGACTTAGAGTGGACACTGGGAAAAGCAAAAATGTTGACAGAGAGTGTGTATGTGTTAGGAGCCGTGTGGCCCATGAGAGAGACTGGCTGTTCCCTGGAGGTGGAGAAGCGTCTCCATCCCTGAGCAGCTTCCCAACCCCAGAGCTACTCTGCATATACTGTTGGATTCTAAGCCTTGCTCCGCCTGAGCTCCAGAAGAAAACTTAGCCTCAGTACCCTGAGGCAGGGGTGAGCACAGGCAGGCCCATTCATCTGTGTTTTGTGTGTGCCTGCTCTCATGCTTCAGGGGCAGGATTGAGTACTTGTGACAGAGTCCATATGACATGAAAAGCCTAAAATACTTACTGTCTGGCCCTCTGCAGGAAAATTTTGCCCAAACTGAGGCATCCTTTGCATACGATGACGTGACTTTTCCCTCACACGTCTGGAATGGTTATGTTATGTGTCGTCCTTGGGACAGTGGAGAAATAGTCATGCCAGTCATTTTCTATATTCTGTGATTCAGAAGTGACAGAAGTGATTCTTGAACCAGCTGAACTGAAGTAAGGCAGTGAGTCTTGGCTCTTCTCTGTCCCATCGTGGACACATCCTCCAAGGGCCAGCTTGCTTCTGTCTTGACAGGGGGAGTCCAAATCTAGCCCCCTGCATACCCCTCCATCTGCAGTCACCCGCTGATGTGTGTCTCTTCCTTCCGGGCCAGGGGCCAAGTTCCTCCCCCTTCTTGTGGCCTGGCTCTTCTTCTCCAGAGAGTCCTGCTCTTTCCTGCAGTGTAGGGTGGGTCAAAGCCATCGCACATCTCAGTGGGAAGTTTATATTCTGCTCTTCTGTGTCATGTTTATCTCTGCCCTCTCTCATCTCTTGGCTGAATTTTCATTCCTCATGGCTTCCTTGGGAGCTGCTTCTCCAGAAGGGTTAAATTCAGTCCCTTTGGCAGCCTCTTCAGTCCCTTTGTTAAGTCATGTCCGACTCTGCAGCACCGTAGACTGCAGCACAGGCTTCCCCATGGACCCCATGAGCAGCCAGGCTTCCCTGTCCTTCACTATCTCCCAGGGTTTACTCAAACTCATGTCCGTTGCGTCAGGGATACCATGCAGCCACCTCATCCTCTCTCATCCCCTTCTCCTCCTGCCCTCCATCTTTCCCAGCATCAAGGTCCTTACCAATGAGCTGGCTCTTCGCATCAGGTGGCCAAAGCACTGGAACTTCAGCTTCATCATCAGTCCTTCCTGTGAATATTCAGACTTGATTTCCTTCAGGAGTGACTGGCTTGATCTCCTTACCATCCAAGGGCGGCCTCATACTCCTTGGGTAACTCAGTAGAGCAGTGTTTTCTACTTTTCTCTGTCAGTCTTCTGTTCTTAACTTTTCCTGTGAGGTTGATTCTCCTCATTCTGATGCA
Source organism: Budorcas taxicolor (assembly GCF_023091745.1). Lineage (NCBI taxonomy): Eukaryota > Metazoa > Chordata > Mammalia > Artiodactyla > Bovidae > Budorcas > Budorcas taxicolor. Next base: position 9,151 of record NW_026292312.1, read on the forward strand.
TAAGAATACTTTGCATTTCTGAGTTTTAAATATTTATTGTTACTGTTTTGCCTGCATCCTGCTCGGGAGCCCTTCTCTGCACTGCTTAGAATGCAGTGGAGAAAAAAAAAGAAAAAAAAAAGAATGCAGTGGAGAGCTGGCCCTCAGGCTGCCTCACGCCCCCTGCAATGGTCGCCATCCGCTGGCTGGGATACATGTAGACCTGCATCGCCCTTTGACAGGAAGAGACGAGTGACCCTTCTCGTGTAAGGGGGATTCCCCAGGTAGGGAAAATTCTCCATCTGAAACAGCTCAGACCAGAACAAGAACAAATAGAAGGCATGTCATCAGAGCTGGCTGCTGTCTTCATGCTCCATAATTTTGAGAGTCACCACAGGCCACTGGTTAGCAGTTTGTCTCCTGAAGAAAGAAAGGTCAAGTTAGCCAAGAAGGTGACTCCAGAGTGTGGAGGGATCTTTCGCTTTCCCCCAACTTTAACTGTTCTACCAAAATTTAGGTTTAGGTGTATTTAGTTTTTAAAGAATTGGTTTAAATTTATTTTAAAACTTTTTTTTAAAGGTCTATCAGATCATCAAAACTCTCAGAAAACACAGTTATTATTGGTGTAGTACGCAGGTAAGATATTTTTCTTTTTTTGAAATTCAGATGTCAGTGTAATGTGTGTGCTTAACAGAGGCCTGAGTATCAGCTTGTGTCCTGTGATAGGCATCACCCTTTCTAGTTTGGCCTTTTCCTCTTTCTTATTTTCTTTCACTTTGGCAGTTAAATTCATGGCTGGAGTTTGTACTTTAACACTAGGTTTTGTGATTTTGGACTGTCTTTCACTTTAGAAAAGGGCCAACCAAGGGAGAATGCCATTCCTGAAGTATGAATGTTTTCCGGATTTATTTCTTAGGGACTTCTAACTCAAACTATCTATGAGAATTTACATTATACATAATTGGGGGAAACCTTATATTTCATTAAAATGGGAGGTAAGAAAAGAATGAAAATAATTTAGTCTAAATTAAAATTTTCACACATCACACAGCCACGTGCTCACGCCTGTGGTCTGGCTCTCAGTGTAATCTCTGTGCTTCAAGCAGTGATGTCTGGTGCCAAAAAGCCAGCGTGAAACTAAAACAGAAAATTGTTTTACCTTTGTACATTTGACTTGTACGTTAATCTAATTCATCTAAAACTATTCATTATATGCCAATGATAATATTATATAAATTAGTAAATACAGATGTGAGATGTAACTGATTAGAAAAAACTGTCTCTAACCATTTACTTGTTCTTTTAAAGAGTGGATAGAGAAGAGTCATGTGTAATGTCCCTCATTGCTGCTGGCTTCACAAGGGTATGTACTCACTTCTTTGTTATGCAAGTATAATTCACCATGACAGATTATTTTATCTCAGCTTTAGAGCCTGGCAATAGTTTTGAATTAATTTGAAAAAGAAAAATTGTCCTTATGCTGTGTTATAGTTTGATTTAATTTCATAATCTGGTAATCTGATAATCCACAATACTTTGCTTTCTCAGTTGCTCAAAACTATGCCTGCTAAATGCATCTAAACATAAAAAAAAATCTCCTTTAATGGCTGACTCATTAGTTAAAAGTTGTACCATAGGATGTGTTGTCAATAATGCTTACAGGCATACATGCAACCTTAAAGCCAATTCAAGGATTCTGGAAGTAAGACCTACCCAACATGGCTCCATTTCTTTCTACCCCTGGCTCTAATCTCTTGGTTTCTCTTAAGCCAAAAAGCTTAGGCCGGCTTTGGTCAGCTAGTTGCTAGTGATCCTTGGGAATCATGGTGGAGAGAGCTCACATAAGGCTGATCATTGGGCAGACTTGTAGCCCAAATACCAATGAGGTCATGGAGAAACCTCACCCCTTGATTCTGGCTGGAAGCACTACCAAGTATCTGGAAGAAGCAAATACGCATCCTCCCAGAGGGAAATTCCTTCTTCTTTAGCCTCAGAGAGTCTCTGCAAATAATCATTCAAGGGCATCAGGCAGCCCTCAGTCAGCATTAACCTGTCCATAAGGAAACGCAGCATTGCAAGTGGGAACTAGCAGGGGAGAGAGGCAGCGGGGGCAGGCCCTCACAGTCCTTAGAAGTTAGAATTGTCAGATAAGATCGTGAAATGATTATGCTTATTATATGTAAAGAGACAAAGACAGGACAAGCTTGGAAATACCTTCAAGGAATAGGAAGTTATAAAAAGTGACGTAGCAGATTTTAAGCAGAACATAATTGAATTTTGAGAAATGCACATAATAAACTGAAAATTTTAAAACTTAGTAGGTCAGAAGAAATTATCCAGCATGTGGCACAAAGATCCAAAAACAGAAAATAAGTTAGAGAAGTTTAGAAAAGTGGAGGATAGAGCGGATGGTTTAGCATCTGTATAACTGGAGATCCAGAAGAATAGGAGAGAGAATGGGGCATTATATTTGAAGAGAATTTTCCAGAACTGATGGAAGACTATAATCCACAGATTCCAGAATTCCAAAGTAGAATAAATAAAAAGAGGACATATCATAGTGAAAAAACAAACAAAATAAAGAGACAATATTAAACTCAGCCAGAGGGAAAAAAATCAGAACAGCAAACTAACAGCTGGCTTCACGGCAGCAGTAGGTTAAAGTTAGAAAACAGTGGAATAGTGTTCTTAGTGTGGTAAGAGAAAGTAACTGCCTTCCTCCAGTGTTACGCCTAGCACGTGCTCAGTTGCTCAGTCATATCTGACTGTCTGCGACCCCCTGGACTGTAGCCTGCCAGGCTCCTCTGTGCACGGGATTTCCTAGGCAAGAATAACTAGAATGGAGGCATTGGCAGGCAAATTCTTTACCACTGTGCCACCTGGGATCCCTTATAATTAGCATAAATACTTTCAAAAATGGAGGTGAAATCAAGACTTACAGAAATATGAAAATTGAGGCAATTTGTAACTAGCAGATTCTCAAAGGAAAATTCTGGAGGATATACTTAAAGCAGAAGCAAGATGAGTCCGAAGTCCCAAGTGGGAGGCCTGAAAGGCAAGAGTGAGGAGCAAGAAACTGTGAATGTGGGGTGAACACAAACACATTTGTTGTTGTTCAGTTGCTCAGCCGTGTCCAACTCTTCATGACCCCATGGTCTGCAGCACACCAGGCTTCCCTGTCCTTCACTCTCTCCCGGAGTTTGCTCAAACTCATGTTCATTGAGTCGGTGATGCCATCCGGCCGTCTCATCCTCTGCCGCTTCCTTCTCCTTTTGCCTTCAATCTCTCCCAGCACCAGCATCTCTTTCTACTGTGTAAAGCAGTAATAACAGCGTCTCATCTGATTAGAGATCACAGATGGAAAATGACCATAACCTGAGAATCCCATACCAACCAAGTGATTGTTAACCCTTCAGGGAAGAGGTATTCCTTTCGGCATTATATTAATACATAAAACCCAGAGATCTATTTCCCCAGAAGCCCTGTCTGAGGAAAATAATTAAATAAGGACTTCAACCATTCAACCAATGAAATAGAACAGAACTCTGAGATGAGGGAGAAAGTAGTGGAGAGAAGTGGTGTGTGTACATAACACGTGTGTGTGTGTGTGTGTGTAGTGTAGAATATGTATCTTTATATGTAATTATATAACATCCAATAATACCTCAGTCTTTAAATTCTAGGGTATCTAAGCACACCCTGCCCTAGGTGTCTTCAGGGTTTCAGGGGACAAAGTGGAAGTAAACGCATCCTTGTGGCTCATCTAGCAGACAGGGAAGTGGGTGGGCAGTGAAAGGATTCTGAAGCTTTCTTCTTTGTGGGGAATGTGCAGACTAGAGCACTGCTCATGGGAGAGACTTTGTTCTGGAACTAATTGGTACCTGTTTTCAAATAATAGTAGAGAAATCTATGTCTGCTTTTGAGATCAGTGAAAAAGAAAGTAACCAATAATAGAAAAGTTTAAGAAAACTTCTGGGGGCTTTCCTGGTGGCTCAGTGGTAAAGAATCTGCCTGCCTAAATAAAATACATTAATTTACTATTAAATAAATTAGATTTATTTAATAATCTAAATAAATCTACTTAGGTTATTAAAATAATCTAATAAATTTTAGACTCTTATTACACAGTTTTGTGGTTCAAACCCAGGAGACATTGGTTTGATCCCTGGTCTCTGAAGATGCCAGATGCCCCGGAGCAGAGCAGCTAAGCCCATGAGCCACCAATGCTGAGTCTGTGCAGTAGAGCCCAGGAGCCGCCACCACGGAAGCCCGCAGACCCTAGAGCCTGTGCGCCACGATGAGAAGCCTGCCTATTGCAACTGGAGGGTACCCCCTGCTTGTTACAGCTTGTTACAGAAAAGCTCTCACAGCAACGAAGATCCCGCATAGCCAAAAATAAATTGTTTTTAAAAAGAACTGAAATAATAAATTATGGAGTTTGTGGGAATTCCTTGGTGGTCCGGTGGTTAGGACTCCACACTTCGCTGCTGAGGGCCCAAAGTTCAGTCCCTGGTCAAGGAACCAAGATCCCTCAAGCTTTGCAGCAACCCCTGCCCAAGAAGTATGGAATTTTTAGCAACTGGATCACATTGGCATATCCTAGGAAGAGGAAACAACAGTGCGAAATCAGTGATAAACACAGAGCAAGACGGGAGCAAAATCAAGTGCATGAAAATGGGCTGCATTCTCCCATTAAAGGATAAGCCATTAGACTGGGTTATGAAAGTACAATTATATGTTGTTTATAAGATAGTGATAAAAGGAAGTTAATAATGAAGAAAAAGGTAACAAGTAAATGCAGACAAAAGGAACACAGAAATTTCAATATCAACATCAGATATGGTGGAACTTAAGACTTTGTTTTAAATACACATTTTATATACAAATTTTACATTGTTGTTATTATTACATAGTTTTGTGGGTCTCCTTTTCTGACGCCACCCTCGCCAACATTCACACATGTCAGCACCTGTCCACATTTCCTGACTTCCAGTTGAACTTGTATGAGAACAGCCATGCTAGCCAGCATGCAGGTGAGCATCATAAGGATACCAGGTTGGAGGTTGTGGGTCACCTGTTCCCAGTGGATCCTTAGGTCACCCCTCCTTAAACTGCCTAGGGAAGCATGAGGAAGAAACTTTCCCTGAGAACTCTGAAGTTCCTTGTGTTAGTACTCTTAGGCTGCAGAACTGGCCATTCTTAACAAGGACCTTCGATGTTTCTGACTTTCCAGTGAAGCTAATGAAACTGGGAGGACAGATTATTCATCTTGCCTCGAGTTGTTTGCTTACCTATAGCTACCATAAACAGTGACAGACTTTATTTTCTTGGGCTCCAGAATCACTGCAGATGGTGACTGCAGCCGTGAAATTAAAAGACGCTTGCTGCTTGGAAGAAATGCTATGACCAACCTAGACAGCATATTAAAAAGCAGAGACATTGCTTTGCCGACAAATGTCTGTCTAGTGAAAGCTATGGTTTTTCCAGTAGTCATGTATGGATGTGAGAGTTGGACTATAAAGAAAGCTGAGCACTGAAGAATTAATGCTTTTGTACTGTGGTGTTGGAAAAGACTCTTGAGAGTCCCTAGGACTGCAAGGAGATCAAACCAGTCAATCCTAAAGGAAATCAGTCCTGAATATTCATTGGAAGGACTGATGCTGAAGCTGAAGCTCCATTACTTTGGCCACCTGATGTGAAGAACTGACTCATTAGACAAGACCCTGATGCTGGGCAAGATTGAAGGCAGGAGGAGAAGGGGACGACAGAGGATAAGATGGTTGGATGGCATCACCAACTCAATGAACATGAGTTTGAGCAAGCTCCAGGAGTCGGTGATGGACAGGGAAGCCTGCAGTCCATGGGGTCACCAAGAGTTGGACAACTGAGCAACTAAGCTGAACTGATAGCTGCCAGGAGGCATTAAGCTTTTTATTTGTATGAGGTTGTACAAGCAATATTGGAAATATGTGTTTGAAATTCTATACAAGGAAGTCCATCAGCACAGCTTCATGGCCTGCAGAGTATATCCCAGTAGAAAGTCTAGTTAACCATGGGCCTCGTGTTTTCATAGTACAATTGTGTTATCATTAAACTAATTGTAAAATTCAAAGGTAACTGACACACACTCTCTCCCTGCCTTCTCACCTGCACTACTTAATCAAGGTATTCCCTGTAGCCTCTGCCAGAATTGTGGTTCAGTGCATGTCTCTTTGAAAAACACTTCCATGCATAAAGTGCAGGTTTGAAATAGTCATTTTAGAGGTATGTGACTTAGGAAATATGGAGGTAGCAGTCTCACCACTTAGTAAGTGATGAATCCAACTAGGTGACCAGTCCTCTGAGACCACACGAGGTAACTTGTCTTCTCACGCAGAGTCCCATACACTCAGGCATCAGAAGGATACTGAGGGGACAGAGGGCACAGATTGCAGAGCATTCAGGCCTGGAGGCAAGGTGGTTTTCCCAAGTCTCATGGCTGGGAGGCAGTGTGGCCCAGGCTTGAGCCCAACCCCAGACCTGAAAGCCATCACTGCAGTGCGATCTCTGGATTCATAGCACAGACAGCTTTTCTGTAGATGGCCCCGGTTCAGGATTCCACAGTGGATGCACACTTGCTTACCTCCTCAGTTGGACTTGGCAGTTGAGCTTTCTGACTAAAATCTCAGAGGTTAGGGAATTTTTCCCCCTCTTTTTTATTTTTTTAGTTATGAAAACACGATAAGACATTTACAGGAGACTTGGAAAATACAGAACAAAGTTACATATAGTTCCACTATATATATTACAATGGTTTTTTTTTAAGTAGATAAATTAAGATTTTTAGTTGTAGTTTCAATATCAAACACTTTAATAGAATGCATATACAGAGAAGTAGAATCTTACGTAGACCTGAAAAGCATCATGAACCAATTTAAAATAATTATGATTTATTATACAATTCTCACACAGCAGTAGGATACAAATTCCCTTCAAGCTCCCATAGATTATAAACTAGGAGACACTGAAAGATAGATATCCAGGGACATAGGATCAGGTGCAAAAATGTGGTGGTCTAAAGTTAGTAAAATCATACGGAGTCTGTTCTCTTATCACTGTGGAATTATGTGAGAGATCAGTATCAAAAGATATTTGAGAATAACCCAATCCACATATTTTCAAGTGCAGTGTAACTTTGCCAAGAGAGATCTTTGAAAACCTCAATAAAGTAAGAAGACTGAAAAAACACAGGGCGATTCAAGATAAGAAACCATTTAAATGTGAAATTAGTATCAAAATTAGAAATTAATATCAAAGATACCTTAAAAATCCCATGCATTTGAAAATTAAATGTCCACTTTTAAATGATGGTTGTATCTAAGAAGCCATAACAAGGAAAATTAGAAATATATTTGTATTGGAATAAAAATGAAAAGAGAATTTACCAGAATTTGTTGCATGTACCTGAAGCTGCTCAGTGTAATTAAATACAGGGTGGAGTCTTCAATAAGGTATGAAAACAAATAATGGACACTAACATAAAGTTCTGTGAAATTTAACAAAATCTGTATTTAGTTAATAATACTGTATCACATGTTAATTTCTTGTTTGTTTTTTATAATACAGTATTTCTTTATATCCTCAGAATTGGATTAGAAGTTTCTAGCCTCATTCAAAAAAATTGTTTTTATGTGACTAAGATAAACTTTCTAGACTTTTAGCTGTGCAGTAATACTATATGCCAAAATACATGGAACTATGTCAAAGTTTTGAATGAATATAAATTAGAAATCTAGCATTCTATTCATACTAAGTCAATTAAGTGGAATCAAAATGTCATAAATGTTTTAGATAGGCAAACATTCATGTTTTCTAAAATATATATAATACATACTGTTTATGTTTACAAAAGCTTTTTGGCTGCACTTGGTAAAGGCTTGAGAAAGAACATTAAAAAAGAGATGAGAAATTGGAAAACATAAATGAAATATGAGCACTGAATATGAAATAGAAAAAGTGAAACCATCTAGATAAAAGTAAAAGATCATCATATAATCCAGTTGTTTTTAAACATAGCTGCTCATTAGAAACACATTTGGAGCTTTGGAGAGAAAAAGCAAAACCTGGGCATTTGTATTTTTCAGAAAATTCCAAGATTATTCTGATACACATCTGGATTTTAAAAAGTGATTACAGATTTCCCGATTAAATGGTAGTTTTAGTAATAACAGAATTCTTTTATTTTCTGTTGACCAATCATGGTACAATGGTATTAAGCAAATAATAGTTATGTAATCCCAGTAGTAAAAGACATTTATCAGTTTTCACAGTCAGTAGTCTGACAAAAAATAAAAGATCATTACAATTGCAAGCCATAATGAAAACATGATTAGCCGAACAGTATAAAATAATTTCATACGGTTTGGGGGGTTAAGTAGAGTGATGTGGTAAGTGGAAGTACATACATGCACGTGTTTTCATCTGCCCAGCCAGTCTTTGTCTTTTTGTTGGTGCATTTAATCCATTTACATTTGGAGTAATATCGATATTTATGATCCTATTACCATTTTAATTGTTTTGGGTTTATTTTGTGTAGGTCTTTTCCTTATCTTGTGTTTCCTGCCTGGAGAAGTTCCTTTAGCATTTGTTGTAAAGCTGATTTGGTGGTGCTGAATTCTTTTAACTTTTGCTTGTCTGTAAAGCTTATGATTTCTCCATCAAATCTGAATGAGGGTCTTGCTGGGTAGAGTATTCTTGGTTGTAGGTTCTTCTCTCATCACTTTCAATATATCATGCCATTCCCTTCTGGCTTGTAGAGTTTCTGTTGAGAAATCAGCTGATAATCTTACGGGAATTCCCTTTTTTGCTGTTTGTCGTTTTTCTCTTGCTGTTTTAATATTTTATTTGTCTTTAATTTTTGTCAGTTTGATCACTGTGTGTCTTGGTGTGCTTCCTCCTCCTTGGGTTTTTCTGCCTGGGACTCACTGTGCTTCCTGGACTTGGTTGACTATTTCCTTTCCCATGTTAGGGAAGTTTTCAGCTGTTATCTCTTCAGATATTTTCTTGGGTCCTTTCTCTCGTCTCCTTCTGGGACCCCTAAAATGCAAATGTTGGTGCATTTAATGTTGTCCCAGAGGTCCCTTAGGCCATCTTCATTTTTTTTTCATTCTTTTTTCTATATTCTGTTCTGCATCAGTGATTTCCACCATTCTGTCTCCAGGTCACTTATCCTTTCTGCCTCAGTTATTCTGCTATTGAGTCCTTCCAGTGTATTGTTCGTCTCTGTTTGTTCTTTACTTCTTCTAGGTCTTTGCTAAATGTTTCTTGCTTCTTCTCCATTATTTTTCCAAGATCCTGGATCATCTTTACTATCATTATTCTGAATTTTTTTTTTTTTTCCTGGAAAGTTGCCTGTCTCCACTGCATTTAGTTTTTGTGGGATTTTATCTTGTCCCTTCACCTGGGACATAACCTTCTGCTTTTTCATCCTGATTAACTTTCTGTAATATGGCTTTCATTCTAGCCACTATGGGATTGTGGTTCTTCTTCTTATGTCTACCCTTTGGTGGATGAGGCTAAGAGGCTTGTGTAAGCTTCCTGATGGGAGGGACTGGCATGGGAAAACTGGATCTTGCTCTGGTGGGCAGGGCTCAGTAAAGCTTTAATCCAGTTATCTGCTGATGGGCAGGGTTTCGATCTGTCCCTGTTTTTTGGCTTGAGGCAACCCAGCCCTGGGGCCTACAGGCTGTATGGTAGGGTTAATGGCACCCTCCAAGGGGCCCCTTCCAGGACTGCTGCCGCCAGCGTCCCTGTCCCCTCGTGAGCCACTGCTCCCCCATGCCTCCGCAGGAGCCCCTCCAAGAGTAGCAGGTAGGTCTGGTTCAGTCCCCTGCGTCTTCCCCGCGGGTCATGGTGTGCACCGCGTATTTTGTTTGTGTCCTCCAAGGGTGGAGTCTGTTTCCCCCTGTTCTGTGGCAGTCCTGTGATCAAATCCCGCAGGTCTTCAAAGTCAAGAGTCTCAGGATTCCCAGTCCCTTTGCCAGACCCCCAGTCTGGGAAGCCTGATGTGGGGCTCAGAGCCTTCACAACAGTGGAAGAACTTCTTTGGTATTATTGTTCTCCAGTTTGTGGGTCATCCACTTAGCAGGGATGGGATTTGTTTTATCATGATTGCACCCCTCCTACTGTCTGATTGGGGCTTCTTCTTTGTCTTTGGACGTGGGGTATCTGTTTTTGGTGGGTTCCAGCGTCCTGTTGATGGTTGTTCAGCAGCTAGTTGCAGTTTCGTTGCTCTTGCAGGAGATGAGTGCACATCCTTCGACTTCACCACCTTGAACCAGAACCTTGAGGTTAGGGTTTGGTGTCTCTTGGCCCTAGTTGCACGTTAGAACTCCCTGAGAAGCATCCCTGAGGAGGCCCTGGTTCTGTTGGTTTGGGGAGGGGCCTGCACACTGGTGTTATTTTTTAGATTGCAGGGAGTTCTAATGTGCAGCCAGGGACGGAGCTGCACTGGGGGTGGGGGTGATGTGCTCTGGGGAGAGGCAGGTTGAGTTGGCTTGGGAGCGGCCCCACCCCTCTCATGGGCTGGGGTGGGGTGAAGAGACCGGCTGCTGCTCAAGCTGAAGGAACAGCAGCCTGATTCCCGAAGCTCCTTGGGCCCAACGCCCTTCTCTACCCACCACAACCCCATGGAATCCTCAGGACATGAATGAAACCTGCAGAAGGGCAGGAGAGACAGGATGTTTAGACACAGAGCCAAGCAGAGGTAGCAAGGTGGGGAGCAGGCGGAAGGAGAAAGATGCAGTCCTTCTGTTCACATGCACTGGTTTTCTAACCTGAACTTCCACCTTTGGGATAAAGACGTTTGGATGCACACACCCAGTGAAAACTGGCCACATGCACAGGAGGCTGTGACACACGATACACATGGCTCCCTGTCCCAGGATTTCGCCTGCGGAACAGGTGAGGCCAGGCAAGAGCGGGGATAGCTGGGGACCCCTGTCCATCTCAGGTCCCCCACCTCTTGTCTACTGGCGTGGCACGCTCTATGCGCCAGAAATCTCGCCACTGTTCCTGCCCTGTCAGCGGTGGCCACCTGTGCAGATGAGCAGTGTCCTTGGGTGTTCCTGTGGGGTCGTGACTCACTGAGGAGAGAGCTGCAGGGCCTCTACTTTCTCTGTCTCTTTTTTAAAATGATTTTGTTTGTTTATGGCCTTACTGGGTCTTCACTGCCACGCAGGCTTGTTCTCTAGCCCCGCCGAATGGAGGCTCCTTTCTAGTGGTGGCTCACAGGTGTCTCACTGCAGTGGCTTCTCTTGTTACGGAGCACAGGCTCTAGGGCACGTGGCTCCAGTAGTTGTGGTGCGAGGCTTAGTAGCTCTGTGACATGTGTGATCTTCCTGGACCAAGGATCAAGCCTGTGTCCCCTGCACTGGCGGGTGGGTTCTTAACCACCGAGCCGCCAGAACGTCCCAAGGCCAGCACTCTTACCCCTCCCAGTTGGTGGGAGCTGGCGGGCATGTCCCTCTCTGACTTGTGTGGTTAGGAATGGTTGTGTTTGGCCTGCAGGCCTAGGGACCGTCATGCCCGCGGCCAGCGGGCCTGGCTCTCCCTCCCAGGGGCCAGCAGAGACTGCTGTGTGTTCATGCAGCCGTCTGCAGGCGCAGTGCTTTCTCGTGGTCATGGTCAGGGATGTAGGGTGGTCTTGTCTTGTGGGTAAGGAAGCAGGCTCTGGAAGCTTCAGGGCCTCGTAGAGGATCATACAGCCTTAAGACATGAACCAGGGGCTGGGCTCTTAGGCTACTTGACACACAGACAAGATCACAGTTCCAACAGGGGGATGTCTGCCTTCACTGGTGGTAGAAGGAGCGCCACATGAGGCCCCATGGCCCAGGCTGGTCTGGCTTTGGCTTGTGGATAGTGGCCTTCATATACCCTGCCTCTGAGGCCTCAGCTTCTTCCTCACCAGATAGAATACTATCCATGTGTTGAGCAGGTGAAATCAAGAGTGTGCCACAGAAACAGGGGCAAGTAAATAAAAATACTACAGCAGAGTGGAATTACACGATAGTACATAGTGACGTGTAAGATGTCTTGATGAAATTCTCAATCTGGTGGAATGGGCTCAGGCTTCCCCTTTCCATGTGGTCTGCTTTGTTGAGATGTTTCCATCGTGTAGAGAATAGTTAGTGTCTGCGGGGCTAGGAGCGCCTGGGGCGAGCCATGGCTCTGCAAGCCCCTCTGCTGTGGAGGATGATCCTTGGTCAGCTTAGCTGAGCTGCTGTTTGACGTTAGTGCAGGGAAACGTTGCCTAGTGGGAGTGACCTCTGCAAGTGTGTGTTTGCTTTCTGTGAGCTTGTGCAGCACTAAAGAGGACTCTCATCTAAGTGACGAGACTCTGAAAGTTAATATAAATGGGACTTGCGTTAATAAATTTCTTCCTTCTGCATATTCTAGCCTCTACCAGTGACATGTAGACATCAGAAAATCCTCATAGCTCAAGGCACTGAAAGAAAAGTATTCTTAATCCCTGGTTTTTTTTCCCTTGAGCTTCTTTTAGTGGAAGAATAGTTGATTTACACTGTTGTGTTAGAACAACACAGAAAAGTGTACATAAAAGTGATTTAGTCATATATATGTATGCTGTTCTTCAGTTGTTGGTCATGCCTGACTCTTTGTGACTCCATGGACTGCAGCACGCCACGCTCCCCCATCCTTCACCATCTCCCAGTTTGCTCAGATCTGTGTCCATTAAGCTGGTGATACCATCTAACCATCTCATCCTCTTCTGCCCCCTCTCCTTTTGCCTTTAATCTTTCCCAGAATCAAGGTCTTTTCCGATGAGTTGGCTCTTTGCATCAGGTGGCCAAAGTATATACATACATATATATACGTTTTCAGATTCTCTTCCATTAACGGTTATTACAAGATACTGAAATGTAGTTTCCTGTGATACATAGTAGGACCTTGTTCACCTGTCTTCCATACAGTAGGGTGTATCTGTTAATCTCAAGCTCCTAATTTATCCATCCCCACATCCCTTCCCCTTTGGTAACTGTAAGTTTGTTTTCTATGTCTGAGTTTGTTTCTGTTTTGTGAAGAAATTCATTTTTATGCTTTTAGATCCCACATACAGGTGGTATCATATGATGTTTGTCTTTTTCTTTCTTACTGCACTTAGTATGCTGATCTCTGGGTTTATCCATGTTGCTGCAAATGGCATTGTTTCTTTTTTTATGGCGAGTGATATTCTATCACACACATCCACACAGCCCTTCTGTATCCATTCCTCTGTCAGTGGACACTTAGGGGGTTGCTTCCATGTCTCGGCTATTGTAGATGAACTTCGGGGTACACACACCCACACACCCACACACACCCCTTCTTAACCATTCCTCTGTCAGTGGACGCTTAGGAGGTTGCTTCCATGTTTCGGCTGTTGTAGATTGTGCTGCTATGAACTTGGGGGTGCATGTGTCTTTTCGAATTATCGTTTTCTCTGGATATGCCCAAGAATGGACCCTGTTTTTCCTAATTTCATTTATTGACTACTTAATTGAGATACCATTCATTTTCCATGTAATTCAGCTATTTAAAGTTGATATAACACTCTTATAGAAGAAATACATAAATAATTATAACATGATTTTCCATTGCTTCATTTCACTTGACAGTGTATCTTATGCACCATTCCATATAAGTTCACATCCACACCACTGCGTGCTATTCCATTAAATGGTTATACTAGTTTTAAAAAATTATTTTAAAGATTTTTAATTTTATCTTTTTCTTTTTCCAGCAAACGCTTTCCCTTTTCTTTCTTTCCTCCTTTCTGCCTTTTTTCTCTATTGAGGTACAGTTGATCAATTCAGCCACTTAAAGTATACAATTCAGTGGTTTCTTAATATGTTCTCAGATATGTGCAAGCACTGTTTTTTAAATGCTGATTTGGTATTCTAAGTTTTCATCTCATTTCCTGTGAGAAGTCTTTTGGAAAGCATTATTTTGTATATATGTGTATAATAATTTAAAGGTACACATGTGTTGATCCACACCATCCCGTTTCTGTTTGTAGAGGTATATAGAAAACCCCAGCCCCATGGCCTGTTACAATGAACTGCTCCAGCTGGAATTTGGAGAGGTGCGCTCACAGCTGAAACTCAGGTAATTCTGCTGCTTCGGGAAAGCCCACCATACCACCCAGGATGTGGCTGCAACTGAGGACTTGAGTGTGGGCAGCTGGCTCCACTGGCTGTTACTGACTTCCTGCTAAAATAGGATGGGGCAGTGGGAAAGCACCTCTCCTTGCATAGGACTTTCAGAGTCTGCCTGGATGTCTAACGGGTAGGCATGTTAGTGATGTGAGACTTAACATTTAAAGACGGGGCTCCAGTGGGGACTTCCCTGGTGATCCAGTGTTTAAAATTCAGTACTTTCACTGCCAGGACCCCAGGTTTGATCCCTGTTGGGGGAACTAAGATCCCACGAGCTGCATGGCACAGCCAAAAAAAAAAGATGGGGCACCAAAATAATAGCAAATGAAAAAGCAGGATGTGAAAGAATGTATGCCCAATTACCTGTTTTGTTTTTTAATTAAAAATTCTTTTTGATATGTACATACGTATTTCTGGTAGGTGACATGTTTTCTTCTCTACAATAAACATTTTGTAATTTGCTCTTGCTAAACAGTTTTTGTTTTTTTTTTTACCTGAAAAGAATATAAACCTAGTTCTTTGTAGAGTGAGAAAAGTAGCAAAATTAGTAAAATTATCTGAGGTTGACAGAAGTGAAAAGAAAAGTCTTTCTCATCCTCAGTCTCTTCCTTGGGTTCTGTTTGACATTTCCTTTACCAGGATCCAAGAGAGAATGGAATCACTGTCTGTACACACTCAGGGGGAGATAAGGGGGTTAGAATTTGGAATATAAAGATTGGCGGCGGCCAGCACAGGGTACCACATGCGGAGAAGAAAATACTTCATAGATGAAATGAAATGAAGTGTGAGGTAGCAGAGAGGTGCTATGAGCAGAGATGTTTCAGGGCTGGTGAGGCCTACAAAAGAGCTCCTTTTTGTTGCCAAACTCTTCAGGGTAGCTTGAGAGGGCTGGCTGGCCTTGAGCCTGCCCCTTTCCTTACTCCTGGGACTTCCACAGCCTGGCTGCCACATTCCTGCTGTGAGCCATGGAGCTTATTGTTGGCAGAAACTGATACCCAGGGAGGTTAACTGACTTTCGTCCCAGCTCTCACACGTGGCACAGGACAAAGGTAGCCCTCTGGCTGTAACCCACATCTTCAGAGCTGCACTCACCGTCTCTCCTCATGCTGTGCTTTGTCTTTGGTGTGTGCCAGCTGACAGCCAGAGGGAGATGTCCACTGTGCAGGGAGACAGGCTAACAGGACAGGGAAGGGACAAGTGTGGGGCTGAGAATTGAGGGCCATAGAGAGAGGCTTCATCTGAGATACTAAAATGCACTGAAAAGCTATGTGTCTCAAGCAGATCAGTAACCTAGAATGGAAAGTCTAGAAATAAGAATGAGTGTATTTAAGAACTGAGAACATAAGTATATATGTTCACCATGGCAGTTTAAATCCACACAGGAAAGGGTAAATTTTTCCAGTGAACAGAATTGTGACAATTTATTAACTATGTGGAAAGAAAACTAAGTTATATCCCAATCTCACACCCAGTTCCAAAGTAAACTCCAGTGTGCACCGTGTTAAGAAGCAGGGCCACAGAAGTACTAAAAATATAAGTGGACATATACCATTGGACAGTGAAGCCTTGGCAAACCCAGTGTGGCGTCAAAAAGATTTTATAAAGGAAGAGAAGCAGATTAGGCAAGATAAGAATGTTAAGCTTGTCCCAGTGAAAACACCTTGTGTGTTAAGTTGCTTCTTTCGTGTCTGACGCTTTGTAACGCTATGGACTGTGGCCTGCCAGGCTTGTCTGTCCATGGGATTCTCCAGGCAAGAAAACTGGAGTAGGTTGCCATTTCCTCCTCCAGGGGATCTTTACAACCCAGGGATCAAACTGTCCAGTGATTGAACCCACATCTCTTGTGTGTCCTGCACCGGCTGGTAGATTCTTTACCACTACCACCACCTGGGAAGCCCTGGTGGCTCAGGTGGTAAAAGTACCTCAACACCAGGCTCCTCTGGCCATGGGACTTCCCAGGCAAGAGTACTGGAGTGGGCTGCCATTTCCTCCTCTGGTGATTTTCCTGACCCAGGGATCGAACCCACATCTCTTGAATCTCCTGCATTGGCAGCTGGGTTCTTTACCAGTGGCACCACCTGGGAAGCCCACATAATGTTCAAAATTTAGACAAATAGCAAACTAGGAAAAAACACATTCATAACGTTTAGGACAGACAGATTAATATCCTAAATATGTAAAGAGCTTTGATGAATCAGTTTAAAGATGGAAACACCTAGTATAAAAAAATTACAAAGGACATGTCATAAACAAGCAGTTTATAAGAGTTATTAATGGCCAGTAAACATGAAAAAAATGTTCAGCTTTAGTAGTAACCAAAGAAATTAAAATGATTCACCATTTTTTATTTACCAGATCTGCAGAAATTTAAAAACACATGATAAAACCCAGGAAGGCTTCTTCCAGATCCATCTCCTCCTAGCTTGCTATATCAGAGGTGGAAACTTCTTATTTTTTCATTCTTGTTTTTTTAAATAATAGCTTTATTGGGCTAATTCACATATATGCCAAGAAAGAAGGACTAGTTTTTATTGGCTAAGCTGTTTTGTTTTATTTACCTAGACAGCTTAGTAATACCAGGAATAATATAACAGCACTATATGAATAATTATGAATTTTATGAAGAAGTAGACAGTTGCATTCTTTTTTTCATCATCTGAGGCATATGCAGAAAAAAAAAAGCTGAAAGCAACCTAAATGTGTAGTCATGGGAAATTTGTTTGAATGAATTATTGTATAACTTTAGAATATTACACATGTTATTAAAAGTGATGATAAGGAACTAATTAATGATATGGAAAGATATTAATATAATTTTTCAGTGGGACAAGATTATAAAACTGTAGGGTATGATTATATTTTTATAAATATATATAGAGAGAGCATATATATTTATATAAGAAATTGCCTAGAACACCAATTGATTTCTATAGGTGTTGGGATTTCAGATGATTTAATCTCATTTATTTTTAAACAGATTTATTGAGATATAATTCACATTCTATACAGTTCACCCGTTTAAAGTACCCAGTTCAGTGGCTTTGAGTATATTCACAGAGTTGTGCTACCACTGCCACAATTTTAGAACATTTCATGACCTCCAGCCCTAGATAACCACTAACCTATTTTCTCTGTATATATAGGTTTGCCTATTCTGGTCATTTCATTAAAATAGAAGCATGCAATATGTGGTCCTTTTGTGACTGGCTTCTTTTAACTTAGCATAATGGTTTTTAAGATTCATCCATATGATGGCACACGTGAGGACTGTTTCCTTTTATATCTGCATAGTATTCCATTGTATGGACATACCACATTTTATTTATCCATTCATCAGCTGATGGACATTAGGGTTGTTTCCACTTGCGGGCTGTAAGTTTTTCTGTGGATGTATGTTTTCGTTTCTGTAGGGTACCTACCTAGGAGTAAAACTGGTAACTGCTTAACAGCTTGTGGAACTGCCAGACTGTTTTCCAAAGCAGCTGTATCGTTTTACGCTCCTGCCAGCAGTGTATGAGGGTTCCTTACCAACACTGTCTTTGATTAATAGCCATCCTAGTGGGTATGATGTAGTATTTCATTTATTTTCATTTTCTAATAAAAAAAAAGTTGTTACCTGTGTAACTCAAAAATGTTTTCAACCACCAAGGACAGGGAGAATGCTCACAATATAAGGCTAAGTAGATGCAGGGAACAAAGCCAGTGATCCTGATGATCTGTTTTGTGAAAAGTTTGTTGAAGGTGGTAGCTGCAGGCGATGGGCCGCCTCTTTTCTGCCAGGTTTTGTGCAGGGAACTTGAGTCCTCATGAGGACTCTGCACATGGTGGGAAGGGAGAGACCCAGGGAGGTTGAGGCATGCCTCACAACCAGTGAAGGGCTGTGCTCGGACCCTTGTGTGGGCTCCCCCTGGTCCACTTGTCCTTAGAATGGAAAGGAGAGCGCCAGGTTGTGCAGAGTCATGATCCCAAGTGGCAGGGTTGCAGGAGGCGTTTATTTCTTCCTTCTGCTTTTTAATCTTCCCCCCTTCTTTTTCTCAAGTTAGCATCAGTTACCTTTATAATCAAAGAACTCAATTAAGTAAGTTAATGTAATATTCCGAAACTAGAATTCATTTTATAATATTTATATTAATCAGTCCTTTTTCTTTTCTACCCATAAAGGGCTTGTAATTCAATGTTCGCTGCATTAGAGAGAAGTCAAGAAGCAATTGAGATTACAAGTGAAGACCACATTATCCAGGTTTGTTATTTTGGAAGTTTGTCCTGCATTTCTGGTTTGTTTGCATTTTTAGGGTTGAACCCCTTCGGTATTTTTTTTTTCTTTCTCTCTTTGAAGTTCAAGGGACCAGTTTTTCCTTAGAGGTTTATCAGAACAAAATCTGTAAAATACAAAGTCTAAGATAAGTTCCCTCTGGGGTAAGAAAAGTTTCTAATAATTACTTACTATGCTAGAAGGCATTCTGTAGACATATGGCACTGGCATTTATTTTTTCTCTCATTTTTGCTTGTTTATTTATTATGCAGGAGGGGCTTTTATCCAGAATTTTGGAGCCAAGTGGGGAGAGACGATTGCAACAAGGAGAGGCCCTGCCCATAAGGGCTGTGTGCGCTTTCCTATCTTAACTGGTTTTGATGGTAGTTTACTATAGAAACCATAGAAATTTACTGGACACAAAATTTCAAAAATAATCTAGTAGTTACTAAACAAATTATTAGCAAAGTGGCTTCATATAAGTGACTTAAGATAATATAGCTTTCATTTAAAAATAATTCACAATAAAAGAAAATAACCTTTAAAAAAAAAGATAACCAACAAGGACCAATAGGATAGCACAGGGAACTCTACTCAGTATTTTGTAACGACCTCTATGGGAAAAGGCTCTAAATAAGAATGGATATATGTATATGTGTAACTGATTTCCTTTGTTGTGCAGTGAAAACACAATATTGTAAATCAACTAGACTTCAGTAAAATTAAAAAGTAAAAGAGGGTCACATGGCTTTCAGATAACAGCAAACAGGTAACACATATTCTAGATGTGCCAGGGGAATGTTCCTTGTGTCTGAGAATGAGCCCCACTTTGATTTTAGTAATGAGTTCTTCACTTTAACTGTGACTTTCTTGGTAAAGAGCCTGATGATGTCCACGTTCAGGAGTCGGTGCCCTGAGACGTGACACTGGCCGGTGGTTGAGAGCGCAGGCTTGGTATCAGTCAGGCCTGCGTTCCTTTATTCTTGGCCTCTGCCGAGCTGAGCATCTTCAGGCAGGTTACCCAATCTGTCTGAATCTGCTCTCTCATCTGTACAAACGGGAATAATATTAATGCTGACAACCACCTGCCTTTCGTAAGGATGTTCTGAGGACTGAAGTGAGTTAATGTGTGTAACTTGCTTGCTGTGGTGCCTAGCAAGGAAAACAAACCTTAAACAGCATGGCTGTTGTTTATCATCAGCATTATTTGTTATTTTTATTAGCACACACACAGCTTTCCCAGGCATTTTCGTGTACTCTTACAGTCCTATGTGAAACTTAACTGTAAAGCCTTATATTTGTAAACACTTCCTCTGTCACAGCCTGCTTTCCAGACTCATCTTTCATTTGCATCATATGAAAGAGGCTAAATAAACGTTTCATCCCCATTCAACAGATGTGCAGACCGAAACCTGGGAGGAGCTAAGTGACTTTTGAAAGCAGGGGCTGGGTGGGTCAGACTCCCAGACGGTGCTTTCTTTCAGTGTCGTGATCCCAGCAGCCTTTGTGCAGCAGCCCCAGGTGTCTCCATGCTCCTTTCCTCCAAGGGCGTTTAAGTGCGAGCGAGCCTGCCGCCCTCCCTGGACCTCAGGAGAATGTGGCAGCAAGCCCAGCCCAGTGTCACCAGAGCAGAGGCTTCTCCAGACTCCAGGGTTTCCTGGCGTTGTGCTCTTGTAGCTTGAGCACCATCATAGTGAGCGCCAGGCTCCTGGGCTTTCTGGGGGGAAAGTATGATGGTTTAGGTTGATTGTTCTCTTTTCAACATTTCTTTTAATTCACTTGATGTTTTCTCTTTTGTCTCCCCTCCCCTCCCAGTATGCAAATCCAGCGTTCGAAACAACAATGGGCTATCAGTCAGGTGAATTAATAGGGAAGGAAATAGCAGAAGTGCCTATAAATGAAAAAAAGGCTGATTTGCTCGATACTATAAATTCATGCAAGGTGAGTAAGAGAGTGGCACCCTGGTCCCTTCCACAAACAGAGGGGTGGAAGGAGGTTGAGCACTCACTGAGTACTGCCAGAGCTGGGGAGCCTCAGACCTGGGGAACTGTAGGTGGTGTTATCCCTATTGTGCCCACTTTGCAGATGAGGAAACCGAGGCTAGGAAAGTACATATAACCTGACAAGCCAGGAAGAGTAACTTTGACACATAAAGTCATTGTTTTCATTTTTGTAATAAGTAACTTGATCTTTCTAATAATTAATCTTCTCAGTGATGGATGTTGGCAGTGGTCAGGGTAAAGGATGGCCAGTGAATCCACACGTTCTCAGAACACAGCTGAGCTCACCCGTTCTCGGGGCCTTGTTCACTTGGTCAGCACTTGTTGAATGCCAGGCACTGTGTGGAATTCCGGTACAGAAAGACGAGCAAAGAAAAGCTGCTCAGAGAATACATTCCAGGACACAGAACAGACAGATAAACCATGACAGGAGAAGTCGCAGTGCCGCAGTACTCAGGACAGACAGAGGCGGGCTCCGGCTGGAGGTCGTTTCTCTCTCTGAACCATGGCTTCTGTCAGCACCTCACTGGTATTAGCTTTTAAAATATGCCAGGAAGGAAAAGGCCACTGCTTTCCATAGTCATTCTCAGGCTTTTCTGCTGGGCTCTCTTCAACTTTTAGGAGTTGGGACAGTGAATATGATTTTTTAAAACATTTGAGAAGTTTATGAGCTGTCATCCTGCTGGCCCTTGGAGGCCCGTGGAAGCCCTGTCCCTGGGGCACGTGGCTCCATGCCTGTCTGGTCACCCACGAGGGCAGGCTACCAGCAGGGGCAGAGGGCTGTGCAGAGCTTATAGTGCTACTTGGCTTGGGCCCCCCGAGGAGCCTGTGAGTGGGTGGGTGTCCTGCACAGTCAGCAGTGGCTTTGCAGTGAGAACAGGGAAGGGACTGGCCAGCTGCGGGGCCGGGTGGTGCCCCGTCGGGGAGTGGCCACTGTGGGCGCTGCACGCATCCTGATCTCCTTCAGCTCTTCCTTCTGTCAAGGATGAAGATTTTCTTACCAGAGAGAGTGGCAGGTTCTCTGGAAAGAGAAACATGGGCGGTAATGGACGAAGAGAACGTAGGAACTCAGGCCCACTGGTGTTCCCTTGCTGGGCCGAGGGGGGGCGTCCTCCAAAGGCAGCCACAGGAGAGCAGCCATGCAGAGCCATGGCGGCCTCCCCAGTCCCGGCGGCCAGGTCCAGGGCAGCCACGGGGTCCGCCTGTGGTTCTGTTGCGCGGCTCTGTGGGGGGTCAGACATGGGGGCTCTCGCACCCCTCTGTCTGGCAGCAGCAGGGTCAGTGAGGCACTCCTCTCCCTCTCAGGAGAGCAAGTGGAGATGGGGTGGGATGGGGGAATCCAGCGGATTAGCTGCCGGCCCAGGGATCCCCCCAGACCCCTGTGGGCAGCGTCTCGCCTCCCGAGTCATGCCGTGGGGCACCAGGTATGAAGGGCCTCAAGCGCCAACAGCAGGACACGTGTTCTCTAACATCTGTGTTTGCTGTGAGCAGAGAATATAACATACTATCCTGTTATCAACCTCTGTGCTTAACTGCTCTATTTCAGAACGGAGCTAGGGCGTTGGTTCTGCATGATCTTGAGTTCCTGGGGAGAGTGTGAGAGCTGCCGCGTGTCTGTTTCTGGTCATTCCTAGTTGGCTGGCCCTGCAGCAGGACAGACCACTTAGCTGGGCAGTTGTGGGTTTTCTTTGTTGTTGTTTTTTCTGAGGAGAAAGATACATGGCCTTTCTAATGGAGTCTTCCCAGGGAGAAGAAGGGCTTGTTGATAAGGGGCCAGCCTGGACAAACAGTGGTCCATGGAGAGGGTTCAGACCTGTGCTGGGGGCCGGGCTGGAGCCTTCACAGGTGGTCAGATGATGGGTGGGGACTTTGGAGTGTCAGGTTCTAGGTGTCCAACCAGCCAGATATTCTTGGGGGCACAGGAGAAATTCCAGTGATGTTCAAATGGAAAACATTGCAAACAGGGAGCCCTTCAGCTTTTATATATATATATATTTTTGGCTGTGCTGTGCAAATTGTACCCTGAGCAGTGGAAGTGCAGAGTCCTAACCGCTGGGCCGCCAGGGAGTCCCAGCTTTTCACCCCTTGTGCCCTCTGCAGCCCCCGGGGCTCTCCCACTCACCCTCTCTCCAGCTCCCCTCTCCCATCCTTTCTTCCCAGGTTTTCAGGGCGCTCTGTCCCCTGCTGGTCCCTATTGTATCATTGCACATCCTTCCTCCTCTGCGTACGTGGCTCCCATTCCCCAGTTTTCACCCAAAGGTCTTTTCCAAGGTTTGTCTCATCACCTGCTGTCATCTTGGAACCAACCTGTAGAGCAGTGAATCTCTCTCATCCCCCAGTGACAGGAGACCCAGCCTCTCTCGGTCCTCGTCTGTCTCTGCTTGTTGACTGTCTTCACACCTGCTTGGACTTTGAATCCTGGACTGGTTTTGGATTCTCCCTCTCCCTTCATTCCCTCTTCACCAAATCCATCTGCAGGGCTGGATCCACGGCCTGGGCCTGAGCACATTCAGGGCCTCTTCCCCACACTCCGAGACGGTGGTAGCGGAACGCAGTGAGGCCTCCCGGCCGAGGAGCCTCACTTCCAGTCAGTCCCCCTGCACTGCTGGAGACGGGTCTCGCCGGGTCATCACGCCGATGATGTCACCCCCTCATGGACCCTAAGGGTTCCCCGCTCAGGTCCCTTAGCCTGGCCGCCAGGATTCCATGGTCTGACCTCGGCCTAGCTTTTCCATTAAGTAAGCTAAGGCCCCAAGTGGTCCTTGACCGTTTACCACGTGCCAGCTCTGTGCTCAACCCTGGATAGGACAGCTGGGTGGCGATGACCCCACCACAAAGGGCCTGTCCCAGTAGTCAGAGAAGTCCCGCTCGCTGCTGAGCTGGCCCTGGAGTAGAGAGAGGGAGGTGCAGGCCTCGTGTCACTCCGAGAGGAGCGCAGACAGACACATGTGCGAAACCAAACAGGCCACTCACTGGCCGTCTGTGTGTGTCAGCACTTGGTGAGGCGTTTATGTTACCAGATTTTCTCTTCATAATAGCTTTCTAGGTAGGACTTTGTTATTTTCAGGATCTGAAACTTTGACTTCTATTGTATTTTTGCTAAGAAATAGGATCTGTGTTGAGTAAATACTTTCTGTTTCCATTTGACTGGAAAACTTATATGCAACTCTGTTATCTAAGCAGAATCACTGGCTGAATTGTCCTCCTTAGCTGGATCTTGTTCTCCTAATTACTCTGGTGGCCACTGGGAGTGAACAGGAGCCCGAGGTGGAGGATGTACTTAGGTTCATGTTTGGAACACAGTGTATAATGATGCTCACATTCCGTTTATAGGAATGGCAAGGAATTTACTCTGTCAGGAAGAAAAATGGAGATAACATACAACAAAATGTGAAGATAATACCTGTCATTGGACAGGGAGGGTAAGTAGAAAAAACAAGTACTTCAGTCAGTATACCATGTTTGGCTTATTGCAGCATATACTTTAAATACTTAAGTAAGTTAAGAGTGTGCAGTTCTTAACTGCACATGGAAACTTATAAGAAGGACTGGTAACCAGGTCAGTTACCACCAAAGTGTGACCTTCCAGGGTGGCTTCCTCATGGTCACAGCCTGACCCTCCCGCTGGCAACCCAGAGCCACCACACTCCAACAGTCCTGCTTAAGCTATGTGAGCACATACATAAAAGATGAAAGCATTTAAATCCGATGCCACCTCACTGAGCTTTGTGCCAAGAACACTCACTGGTGGACTCTATATTTAAAAGATTTCTGCCTGGCTTAGCAGGTAAAGAATCTGCCTGCAGTGCAGGAGGCTCAGATCAATCCCTGGGTCGGGAAGATCCCCTGGAGGAGGAAATGGCAACCCACTCCAGTATTCTTGCCTGGAGAACCCCATGCACAGAGGAGCCTGCTGAACCACAGTTCATGGGGTCTCAGAAGAGTCAGACATGACTGAGCACACACACATCTGGTTTGGCAGCCTCTGTATCATTTCTGCACAGAACTATCAAATTAGATAAAGTGTTTTCAATACTGTCATTAATAGAAACTCATATGAAACAGGTGTGACCGCAGACTGGAAGGCAGTGTATATCAGGGGCCTAAAGGTGTCATAGTTTGTCTTGGAATCTGTTAAATAATACAAACAGTGGAAAATTGAGTGTGAATTGCAGAACACTCAACAATAAAATACACCACAATTAGAAATGATGATCATAGAGAATTAAATTGCAGGGGGAAATGTTTATGATAAATACAAAAGTCAAAATGTAAAAGCATACCTAGTGTGTGTTCTTGGTCATGAAGACGAGGAGGAGGTGTGGAGACAGTGTTGTAACGACGCTGCTGTCTGGGAGCCCTTCCCTCCCTGGGCAGGTGCTCAGGGCCTGCTGGGCACCCCTTCACCTCCTCCTCACCACGGCCCTGCGCTGGTGGCACTGTGACGGTGTCTGGTTGACAGATGAGGAGGCTGAGAGAGGTGGGCTCAGCCCAGGGCCTGGCTACAGTGCTCGGCAGAGCCGGGCTACAGCCCCCCACATTGCCCGTGAGGCTCATGTGTTTGTCAGCAGGCCTGGTGGCCAGCTGGCGACTGCCTCAGGGAAATGGCTCTGTGTGGGCTCTGTGTTCTGACTCTGCCTTTTTATGTCCTTCCCTCATTGGGTGGGGGCAAACTGTGTAGGGATTGGATTATCAAGGGGAAAAGCTGAAAAATGGAAAGAACAGTAAATAAGTGAGGAGAGTCAGCAACTCGCAAGAGAACCTCAGCCGCCTGGTTCTAGACACGCACATTCAGCCCCAGAGGGGCCTGTGACTGTTACCACGAGTGTTGTGAGCAGACTCTGCTGAAACTCAAAGACGAGCATTAGTGTAAAGGCTTGTAAACATGAAAACATGTGACGGAACTAAAGGCTTTTGGTTAGCTAACAGGGAGTACATTTTTGAAAGCTGGGTATTTTTTATTATATGTTGTGATGACTTGGAAGGATTTTGTTATTTTCACTGAAGAGTCAACCTCTCTTCTCCAGAGACATCAGGGAATGTCTGTGGACTCTTGTTTGTTTATTGGCAGCCTCGACCACAAGCAATAGAACTGCTCTCTCCAAGCCTTGTGTGTGCTGTGAAAGAGAGATGCTCTTTTCATAATGGAAAACTAGCTAGCTCTCCACCAGAATTGAGGGCCGGGAGGAATATAATGCATTGTTTTCTACTTGCAGAAAAATTAGACACTATGTGTCCATTATCAGAGTGTGCAATGGCAACAATAAGGTATGTAGGGGGAGCCCTGGGGGCCCAGCTGGATTTCCCTTACTGCCTCACTAGGCACTCAGATCTAACCGCTTCTGATATTCATTTCTAGGCGGAGAAGATAGCTGAATGTGTTCAGACCGACAGTTATGCAGGTACGGTGCCCTGTATTCACCCTTAGGGTTCACTGAGCTTTGGAAAAACTGAAAACAGGCCCTACCTCCGATGAGCTCACCTGGTGCGTAGGTGGGACTGTGTTCCTAGGGCTGTAGCAGCCTCTCTTTCCCCGCCTCTCGGGTCCTGAGCACAGGTGGGCATTCTGACAGGTATCCTGGGGCAGGTCTCACCTCCAGTGCGTGCATGTCCGTGAAGCTGTGTTGAGCGGAGTGTGGTCTGTCAGCCTGATGCTTGAAGAGGCAGTGGTGTTGGTGTCGGACCACATGTCTTCAGCGGAGACACCCCATCAGACCTGCCTCACCTCAGGGCTGTCTCGGGAGGACTTAAGTGGGGGAGACACCTTACAGACCAGGCTCCCTTTTTAGACAAGGAGATGAAAAGCCCCATGATTTGCTCCGGGACATCCAGCTAGGAAGTGGTCAGCTGGCACTCAAGCCCAGATGGCCAGCTCCAGGAGTCTGAGGCACATGCTGGGACAGTTTCCCTGGGTGTCCCAGGAGTGATCAGGCTTTAACCTGAAAAGAAGAGGGCCGTATGGACAGCAGGGGCACACAGCACGTGGTCAAGAATGACCGTTACTGGGGAGGAGGGCAGGGGAGCGAGGCAAGTTCCAGACAGGGAGAGGTGGACTGGAGTGAGGAGGCAGGTGCAGAGGAAAAGCGACCTAGACGTAAGAGGGAGAGCGCAGGGTGTGTTCTAGAAAGAGCGGGGCGATGTTCTGACCGGTACAAAAGGTCAGTGTGGGAAGGAGGTGGGATTGTGGAGGGTCCTTCAGTGTTGGGGTGAAGTTAGGATCTCCATCTGGAAGCAGTAGCCTCAGTCGTCTTCACATCCCCGATGCCTGCCGTGGAGCCTGACCTGCCCCAGGCGCTCAGCGAATGTTTGCCGAGTGGCAGAAAGGGAGAAAGAGGGAACTGCAGGAGGTCACAGCGCAGCTTCTCAGCCTGCTGTTTGGACACTGATCTCCTTGGAGCTCAGAGAGAGAAGACTCTGCAGTCTGAGTGGTTAGAGTAGGTGTGGCTGGACGGAGTAATGAGCATTTGGGCAGGGCGGTTGGAGGTGGAGGAGCAGAGTCAAGGCTGTTCCTGAGACGGGGCAGCTGTGTCCATGCAGCCCATGTGTGGTCAAGACTGTGAGAGATGAACGGCTGGCTGCAGCCAGCACACTGCTCCTGTCCTTGACTGCCAGGGAGTTCCCCTTTACCTCCAAGGTGCTGAGGGTGTTGAGCAGGCGAGCCATGGACTCGGAGTGGTTTGTTAGTGGTGCTCTGGTTTGTGTGTGTGCATATATCTGGAGAAACAGATACGCATCTGTCTGTTGAGTATCTGCAACGTGCTGGCAGTGCTGGTCACCCAGGAAGGGGCGGGGAAGGTCATTTCTGCCTTCACGTCGTTCACAATTAGTGAGGGAGCTGCACAGTAAAGCCGATGGTTCCCGGCGGGGTGGGGGGCGGGGTGGGGCTGAGGCATTAGGGGAAGGCTCCCCACAGGGGAGGATACCTGAACCACATCTGACCTGCAGCTCCAAGAGGACAACCAAGCGGAGAAGGCAGAGGGAGGAGAAGGCAGCCGGGGAGGGTGCCTTCCTAAGTGGGGGTGAGCAGCTACTGCCACAGCAGAGAGATCTGGGAGGTGGCCTAGCACATCATAGGTAACTCATGGTAGCTGGAGAGATGAGGTTCAGAACAAGGGACCTTGGGTCCACACTGGGGAATTTACACCTGACCCTAAAAACAGTGAAGCACCATTAAAATGTTCTAATCAGAAGAGTGAGCACTGTCTGGAGAGAATGGGTTGGAGAGGGCAAGGTTGGGGCTGGTAGGACCGGTGAGGCAGGCTGTCCCTGTAACCCAGAGGACGATAACCCAGGTGTCCTGTAATCCAGGTGTCCAAGCCTGGGCAGGGAAGGAGTGGGGAGAGACGTTTAGGAGGTGGAATCTAGACATTTATCACACCTGTACACTTGAGGGAGAGCGGCAGGGAGGCGTCATGGATGACTGTCCTCCAGCTAAGTAGACAGGTAGATGCTGCCCAGTGACTGGGATGAGGAGTGGCCTGGGAGAAGAGGGCCAGCTCGTCTGAAGCGCTGAGGAGTGTCCCCATGGAAGACGAGTGACCGGGGAGGATGGAAGTCTGGGGAGGATGGAAGCATGGGGAGGACGGAAGTCTGGGGAGGACGGCCAGGAACACGATAGCACGGGACTGAGTAAAGGCCGTAGGGAAGAATGAGGAGACGGTGGTGTCTGAGAAGAGAAGCGGGTGCAGAAGGTGAGCCTGTGGGAACAGCAGGGTGCTGAGGAGTGGGAGACGCGGTGATGGAGACCGGGAAGGAACAGCAAGAGGTGCAGGGAAAGCCAGGGTGGACGTGTGCAGACCAGAGTTTTCAGAAAGCAAGCTCAGGCTAGCACTGACTAGTGTCTAGTACCCAAGTCAGACGAGGCAGGTCACAACTGACTCGAGTCCTTCAGAGGTAGCAACAGGGAGGTCATTGGCAGCTTTGACAAGGTCACTGCCAGTGCCTATATAGAAGAGAACGTACCAGAGAGCAAGTGGAGAAGGTCTGGATGGTGGAGAGGAGTACAAGGGCCTGCTTTTGGATCCTGTATGCGAGCAAGAGTCCAGGGAGGAAGCCAGGAGAAGGCAGAGAGCTCATCTCACGGGGCTCCCAATGTCCTCATCTGTGAAATGAGAACAGGCTGGAGAGGCCTGGCACCATGGGTGACACCCAGGAGGGCGCAGGAAGGAAGGTTAACTTGGCCTTGTCATTGATTGGTGTGGGGTTGGGGGGAGAGAGGAGTCAGACCCCTCCTGTTTGGGCTGGAGGGTCAGTGGTGCCATCCACAGGAAGGGGGTGCAGAGAAGTAGACCCCAGACCAGCGCTCCCTGTCCTGCCTCCAGAAGAGAGGCACAGCCTCTCCCGGGACATTTTAGAGCTTGTATTATAGAAAAAACACAAAAGATTTTTTTCACTTTGGGACAAGGGTGGATGGGGATCAAAATTTTCCCACCACTTGTTCAACTACATACAAGTAGGTGAAATTCTCCTGAGTTCATTTCTGCCAGTTTTTGTGGCCTGAGCCTCTGTAACAGTCTAGAAACTCAAAAGCCCTCGTTTATGGTGAGTGGAAAAAAAATTTTTTTTTAGAAAGTTGGTCTCCCTTAAACCCAGTTGTTGAGAGACTTCCTCTTGGTGTACTGTGTTGATTTTTGCAGCATCCTAAATGGCATTCTGGCTTCCCTGGAGGCTCAGACGGTAAAGCGTCTGCCTGCAATGAGAGAGACCCGGGTTCAATTCCTGGGTTGGAAGATCCCCTGGAGAAGGAAATGGCAATCCACTCCAGTACTCTTGCCTGAAAAATCCCATGGACGGAGGAGCCTGATAGGCTACAGTCCATGGGGTCGCGGATTCGGACACAACTGAGTGACTTCACTTTACTAAATGGCATTCTAAATCTTAAATTTTGTCTTTTAAAGCTTTCATATTGGTAATTTTACTAATATGTTATAATCTCTTCACGGAGGTAATTTATCATTTATTTCCACAGATAATCAGTCAGGCAAACATAAAGACAGGAGAAAAAGCTCCCTAGATGTCAAAACTGTTGCCTCTCGAACAAATGAAGGTAGGTGACAGAGACGAGGCAAAAAACATGCTCCTCTGAGTGGTGGGCACATGGAAACATGAGGCTCCCTTCCTCATCTTGCCTGGGTGACTGCCCCCACCCTCCAGCTCAGCAGGCAGGGCCCCTATAGAAGTCTGCGTGCGTTTCTCCCTCACCCCTGACTCCTTTGCCAGTAGGTTCATCTGACCCTTCTGATGGAGTCAGGGAATAAAGAATAGATTCCCCCCTTCTGCTGCAGGGGCAGGGGGCAGAGGTGGTACAAGGAAGTGTGTGGACTCAGGCCTCAGCTTGACCTTGGTTCAGGTCCCAGCTTCATCTACTTTCTGTGCAGCCTTGGGGGTGGACTTGAGTGCTTCCATTTCCACATCATCAGATGGGAATAATTCTGCGGTCCACAGGGGACAACGTAAGGATTAACTGAGTGTGTGTGGTGCCTGGCAGGGGTCATGGCAGCCGTTGGCACCATCTTCACCATGGTCCTCCCTGTCAGCGCCCTTGAGCAGAGCAGAGGTCACTCGGGTGCCCTGGACCATCTTCGCTGCCACACTGTGACTCCTCTTCATCCTTTGCATTACTTTGTCCATTTCTCTATTTTGAAGAGTTTAAACATTTTTCTTTTAATGGTTTTGGATTTTAATGTTTGTTCTTTTTGATTGACTTGAAGTTTACATATAATTCATATTAAGTGTTGAGTTCAATAAGTTTTGACAGTTCTGTACCGTTGACCTGTATAGACTGTTAGCACCCACCCCAAAATAGATACAGGAAATACACACATGCAGGCCTGCACTCGCGCACAGGTCTCACACACAGAGGCATCCACAGATTTCTTGCACGAGTTAGTCTGGCCTCTTCTGGTGCCTCACAGAGATGGAGTGGCGCAGTGCGCACGCAGTGTGGCTCCTCTCACTCGTCTTGGCGTGCTGGAGGTTCACCCATGTTGCTGGGGGTGTTAGCAGTTGTTCTTCTCTGTTGCTTGGGAGCACTTCATTGTTTGTATATACCACAGTTTGTGATCCATTCTCTTAGGAATGGTCCTTTTGTGTTCACCTTTCCATTTGAGGGCTGTTAAGGGTAAGGCTGCTGTGCGTGCTTTTATGCAAGTCTCTCTTTGTGGACATGTGGGTCCATCGCCCAGGATTGGCACTGTGGGGCCTCTGGGCACCTGTGCACAGTTCTCCCGGCAGGGGCTGTGCCTCATGCCACCACTCATCTTCGAGTGTTCCAGTTGCTCCTCATTCTGTCATACTGGCTTACGCTAGGTCCTACAGTATAGTTACTCTACCAGATGTGATTTTAATTTTCCGTATGACACCTCTTTCATATGCTTACTGGCCATTTGGATATCCTCTTCTGTGAAGTGACATTCATAAATTTTGCCTATTTTTATCATTGGGTTATCTCTTGCTTGTTGGTTGTAGGAATTCTTTTCATATTCTAGATGTGGATATAAGTGTTCCCGACATACTGTTCTGAGTTTGTGGATTGCATTTTCACTCTTAATAGTCTTTTAATGAACAGAGGTTCTTAATGAATCTTAAAGTTCATTTAGTCAGTGTTTTCTATTGTACCTAGTACTTTTTTGTGTCCTTTTTAAGAACTCTCTCTATCCCAAGGTCATGAAGACTATTCTCCCACATTTTCTTCTATAAGCCTTATTGTTCTATCTTTCACTTTGGCTCTGTGATTCATTCCAAATCAGTTTTTATATTGAGTGAGGGTAGGGATCAAGGATGAATTTTCTCCCTGCAGGGAAACCCAACTGGCCCATCACCATATGGAAAAACCATCTTTTGCTATAGTATCATTCTTGTAAACCAGTTGACTATAAATATATGGTCTGTTTCTGGACTCATGTATTCTGTTTCATTGTTTCATTAGTCCTTGCTTGCACCAATACCATGATCAGTTACTACAGTTATATGGTAAGTCTTGATATCTGGTAAAGTTCTTCAAGATTATCCTGATTATTGTAGGTTCTTCGCGTTTCCACATAGCATTTAGAATCAGCTACTTAGTTCACACACACACACACACACACAAAACCTCCTGGGATTTTATTGGGGAGTGTCTTAAATCTATAGATGAAGTTGGAGAAACTTGAAATCTTGATAATACTGAGTCTTTCAAAACATGAACATACTCTTTGTCTTTATTTAGGGCGTCTTTTTTCTCAGCAGTGTTGCGCAGTTTCAGTGTGTAAGTCCTGCACTTAGATTTCCATTAGATTTATTCCTGAATACTGATTATTTTTGATGCTGTCATAATGGTTTTTTATTTTAGTTTCCAGTTGTTTGTTGCTAATATATAGAAATATAATTGACTTTTGTGTATTGACCTTCCACCCAGTAACCTTGATAAACTTACTGACTGTAAATGTAGCATTTGTAGAGTCTTTCAGATTTTCTGCACACGCAGTCACAACAATCTTTATTCTTTTTCACCTTATTGTATTCACTGTATTGTTTGGTTTTTATAAGTATATGTCACCTTCACTATATTTTTTAATGAGAATAAGTCCTATTATGACATAGTGATAGAATAGTGGTTTCTATTTTTGGTTTAATGACCTTGTTGGGTAAAGTGGAAAGATAGCATCCATGTGCCAGTCACCAGCATTAGATTTAGGGAGTTTTTGTTGGTCTCTGCAATTTAAAGCATGTGAGAGCCCCTGAGTAGATTAGTCCTGGTTGTTTCTCCTCAGGCCCTTGTTTGGTAAAATAAGGCTGACATCTCAGCGGGTAGAGCAGTGTGTGGTCCTCTCTGGCCTTTGGTAAACAGCATGTGGCCGGACAGTGGGGCTTTCAGGGAGAGACAGAACACCACGTGCGTGTCTTTTCCTGCCTGTTCACTGCCCAGGCTTCTCCCCACCCCAGAGGAACTGGGTCTTGACAGGAGCAACAAAAAAGTAACAAACATTAGAGCATAATACCTGCCACCTACCTCAGCTAATCTGACAGATTAGGTACCTATCTCAAGCAGAACAGTGAAAAGCACCAAAGGATGCCTTGAAAAGCTGAACCAGAAATACTGATTTCAGTTCATTGAGCTGTATTTATTGTTCCTGCCATATATGAAACAAAGGGCCTGTGTGGCATTGTCTTTCAGAACGTTTCTCTCCTGGGTAGCAGCAAGCTGAATTATAAAACGTTATTGTTACAGACACAGAGAGGCTAATGTGTGGCCTCGACTTGCTAGATTGCTTCCTCTGTTCTCTTGCTGGCCTGTGACCTCAGAGGTTCAGTCTAGGGGGTCACATGCCTCCCAGTGCCTTGAACCGAAGGAGGCAGAGTTGGTCTGCCAGAATCCTGGGCTTGGTAGGACAGGGAGGGAGCTGAGCCACCAGGTAGCCCTGGTCCTGCCCCTTCACTCCTGGAGGAAGAGGGTGGGAAGCAGTGAGTGAGGCCACGCTCACCCTGATCCCTGCACCACCTGGTCTCTCCACAGTTTCCAGCCAGAGACGACACTCTTCAATGGCCCGGATCCATTCCATGACGATCGAGGCGCCCATCACCAAGGTGACACAGCGACCCACAGCAGTGATGAGGCCCTCCTAGTTGTATGGAGCTGCTGCCTCTGTGGAGAGAGGAGGGCGACAGGAGCTCTTTGGCTGTCTTAAGTTACAATGAGCCCTGCTGCCAGCCTGACTCTGGATTGCTGTCTCATTGCCTTTAAGGTGATGAGAGTCAGGACTTTTCTTTCCGTATTATTATAGGTCATCAATATCATCAATGCTGCCCAGGAAAGCAGTCCCATGCCTGTGACAGAAGCCTTAGACCGTGTGCTGGAAATTCTAAGAACCACTGAGTTATATTCGCCACAGTTCGGTGCTAAGGACGATGATCCTCATGCCAACGACCTCGTTGGGGGCCTGGTGTCTGTGAGTGTGCTGACAGGCTGCTGGCTCCATCCCGCTGCTCTCGCTTGTTTTCTCAGAGGTTACTTGTTGACATGCTGTCCTACACAGCGCTCTTTGTGTGTGGGGTCAGCCAAGGCCTAGATCATCCACTGCCCAGGCTCAGCTGCCCTCGTGCTGAGCCATCACCCACCTGCTGCCTGTCCGGGGGGTGGGGGGTACGGGGGACCTCAGCTTGGAACAGAGGGAGGAGCGTGTTCAGGACAGCCAGCTTGTCTGCTGCCTTGCGTCTCCATTTTTACTTAAGGGCTCTACAAGTAGTTGATTTAAATAAAACTTGAAGATCTTGAAAACTGGGGCAGAAAAAAATACGAAGTGTTTCATGCCGTATTACAGAACAGAATGACTGGCTCCCTCCAGAGCGTGCTGTACAGATTAGGTGACATCTTGGGAGGAGGCTGAGGGATCATTTTCTTAGCTGGAGGCTTTGGACCACGGGCTCTAGGTGCCGTCTAGGATAGAGGCCTCCAGCTCTGTGGAAAACAGACCATTCCATTACCATCTGTCACCTTCTGTCTTGGTGACAAAGTTCAGAAATGAAAATTCACCTCCCTGCCTAATCGCTGCTTGCCAAAGCCACTAGATTTCATACCAGTAAGGCTGTCAGCAGTCATCAGACGGGTGATCACAGGGGAGCTTCGGTGTGTGTGTGTGTGGGTGGAGACGGCTGCCCGCAGCTGTCCTCTGTGACCGGCTGTCCTGGGTTTTCAAGGAGTAAGGAATACTTGTGATTTCCCTGTTTCTTGTTTCCTTGATTTTTATCAGGATGGTTTGCGAAGATTATCCGGAAATGAGTATGTTCTTTCAACAAAAAGTAAGTTTTTCCTTTTTAATTTATTGGATTGCTACTAGTATGTTAGCTAATACTATTGGGGCTTCCCTGGTGGCTCAGACAATAAATAATCTGCTTGCAATGCAGGAGACCTGGGTTCAATCCCTAGGTTGGGAAGATCCCCTGGAGGAGGGAAAGGTTACCAACTCCAGTGTTCTTGCCTAGAGAATCCACGGATAGAGGATCCTGGCAGGCTACAGTCCATGGGGTTGCAGAGTCGGACATGACTGAACGACTAATACTTTGATCAGTATTATAGCCACACTTAAATTTTCAGATAAAAATTTTGAGATTTTTTTTCTTTAATCAGTAAGAAGTTTTGGTTTATCATAAACCCTAAGAAACAAAGCATCCGCCCCCAAAGCTCCGCTTTTCCCCCTGAGGGATGGCAAATGCTGTCAAGCCTGTTGATCCCGTTCTGTTTACCCTGCAGACCTTCAGCAGGCTGCCAGCAGCAGCATCGTCCCCATCTCCCTTCATGATGTCCCGTCACAGATAACTCGGGCCATGGAAAAGGAGGAGTACTGGGACTTCAATATTTTTGAATTGGAGGCTGCCACTCATAAAAGGTGAGCCCATGGAAGCTCAGCAGACAGGGAGTTTGATTCCAAGGGCCAGTGTGGAGAAAGCCTCCCCGGGAGTGTAGGCTCTGCTCAGAGCCGGTCCCTGGTCAGGGAGGAGGCCCCAGGGAAAGAGCAGCAGATACCTCGAGTCTCCAGAGCCTCGGCATCAGCGAGGGATCAGGGAGAAGCCAAGGGGAATTCGCCTGGCCATGACTGCCACAGAGGGAGAAAGTGACTCACTTGGAGTCTCCAAGTAGCAGAGGTTTTCTTTTTGTAAGATACGGTTATTAATTTCTCCTGTAGGTATTAAGTAGTGATATGTTGACATTGCAGCAAAGAGCCTCACTTCAGAGCTCAGAACCACTGGCAGTCTAGTGGTTAAGATTCCACCCTTCCAGTACAGGGATCTTGGGTTTGATCCCTGGTCAGGGAACTAAGATCCCACATGCCACTCAGCACAGCCAAAAAAATTAATACATGGATGTACATGCTGATAAGAGCTGTCCCCAGATCTTGGTTGCTGTGTTGGTGACAAGCATGGGGACACCCCACACTCCAGAGTCCTGACCTGAGTGTGGTCCCCAAGAGTAGGGTGGGGTTGGGTTTCCCCTCCTATTTTATACCTTGCTGGAGAACACTCAGCCAGAGGAGTGTGGTTGGCTTGGCACACGGGAAGGGCGTTCAGACCTAATGCCAGCCAGCACTGCCCTTCAGGAGGGTGAGGCGTCAACCCCAGCAGACAGGCAGAGGGAGGCCGTTACAGGAGACTCGTCGGGTCTCATCCCAAGTGGGTGGTGGTCCCCATGACAGCCCCTGCCCTTTGCCCACACTCAGAGTGAGTCAAGCTTCTGAGACATTCTGCATTTGTGTGCCCCACAGGGCCAGTGACAGCGGCAAACAAAGCTGTGGGCACTGGTTTACATCCTAATGTGAGCTGGCACAGGGCGGGTCTGCCCAAGTCCTGGGAGCCCAACCAGCTTGGCCACTGCCTCAACAGAGCCAAAAGCTAAGGCCAGAGGCTGGATGATGGTGACTCTCAAGGACAGGCCTCATTTGGCACCAGCTGGTCACCTGTCTGGGGAAGCCTCCACCTCCAGAGTGCTGAGACCATCACATGACGTGTGCCAGCGTCTGGCTCATGTGCTGCCGTGGGGAACTGGTATCTTCCAGCAAGACGTCTGGCCAGTGACACACGTCCAGCAAGGCCACAGGGGAGGATGCGGTTAGCCTGGCAGCACGTTGACCTGGACACCCTCTTGGTGCTGGGAGGCCTCTGCAGCAGTTAGGGCAGTAGGGGCACCATGCGGGTG
The DNA here is from genome assembly GCF_023091745.1 of Budorcas taxicolor. Lineage (NCBI taxonomy): Eukaryota > Metazoa > Chordata > Mammalia > Artiodactyla > Bovidae > Budorcas > Budorcas taxicolor. The sequence continues at coordinate 45,241 of NW_026292312.1, forward strand.
CCCCCAGAATTGCAGCTGGGCTTTGCCCAGGGCTGGTGCTGGCCACCAGGAGAGAGGGCGACAGGGCGCCCCCTGCAGGCCACCCTCACAGGCTCCACTTTGCTGTCCTGCTCTCTCCCTGAAGTCTGGCTCAGGTTTGCCTGTTGGATCTGAACAGATGAGACACTCTGCCTGTTTCTTTACTTCGATTTAATGCTGTGTGTTTTTCTCTATAGGCCTTTGATTTACCTTGGTCTCAAAGTGTTTGCTCGCTTCGGAGTCTGTGAATTCTTAAAGTGCCCTGAGGCGACGCTGAGATCCTGGTTACAGGTGATCGAAGCCAGTTACCACGCTTCCAACCCCTACCACAACTCCACGCACTCTGCCGACGTGCTGCACGCCACTGCCTACTTTCTGTGCAGAGAGAGGGCCAAGGTGAGCTGCGCCGGCGCCCTGTGCTCCACGCCAGGGGTGAGGGTGCTGTGCGGAGGGTGCAGTCTGGCCCAGGAGGCCGTGACCTCCCGAGGCGCAGGGCCGCACCCTGGCTCTGGGGAGTGGGTAACCAATTCCCAGCATGGCCCTGGGCATTCCCCCTTAGAACAGGAGCCACTTTAGCCCCAGCTTTGAGGGCTCAGGAGAAAAGGGAATGTGAGTGTGTCACAGGAAGAGCGTCACAGAAGACAGTGCCATCCAAGGCACTCTGCTCAGTGCCCACTTCCAAACCAAGCTTCCTAAGAAAGCTATTCACATTGTAAATCATTTCATTAGGGAAATGTGTGAAGCAGCAACTAGGCCTGCACTGCTCTGCCAGGGTATTTGTGTTATCAGTATTTCTATCAGCATCCGCCATAAACTGGCACAGAAGCCCAGGGAGCACAGGTGCACAGCCGTGTCACTCTCGGAAGCACCTGAAAACGGAGGAATCAGTGAGAAATCAGGGCCTCTCGAGGAATGAGACAGGTCAGCCTCCCGGCACAAGAGCAGCACAGGTGAGTCCCGCCTCCCTCTAGCTGTGTTCTTTGGTGGTTTTTTGCTGCTGTTTTACTAAAGGTCACGTCTAAGGCCGCAGGTAGAACAAGGGTCCGGGGAGAAGTCTGTTCTCATAAAGTGTGAACTCAGAGGGCAGAGGAGAGACATCTGTGTCGGTGTGGTTCAGCATAAAGGCAACCTAATTTTTGCTGTAATTTAATGCTTTTGAAACTCCTTGATAGATAACATACAAATATACATTCAGAAAGCTACTAATAACTTAATTTTACCATAATTTATGACGTAATTCGCATCATGAAATTCACCCATTTAAAGGTAGAACTCCCTGGGGGCTTCCCTGGCGCCCAGCAGTTGAACTCCATGCTCCCAGCACAGGCGCTGCAGGCCGGGTCCCTGGCTGGGGAACTGAGGTCCCACATGCCATGCAGCATGGCCAAAACAACCTTTTTTTTAAGTTAAAACTATTGAATTTCAATTTAAATAAATTTGCAAGCCTGGTTTATTAGATATACACCTTTTCTTCAAGTGTTCGCAGGATATTTCCAAAAATGATCTTGATACTAAGACACAGTCTTGATATACTTCAAAAAACTTAAATAAAAAAATGTCAGTCACTACAAATGAGAAAATATTTCGAACAAATTGGGGTTAAACAAAGAAATAAAACCAAAAATAACAGAAAACAACAAAATGAGAAACCTATGCATCAAAACCTATAGAATGAGAAGAGCAAAGTGAGCATCTGGGACTGATCTTTGAAACAACCAAGAGAATTCACTGCAAGTCAGACTAACCAAAAATACAGAAAACAGGAATATACACATGAGAAATGGAGACCATTAGAAGGAAGTACCACGCACTTCTGCACTTAAAGTTTTAAATGGAAACTTTTGGCCGTGCTGCGTGGCATGTGGGCTCTTACTTTCCCAATTGATATTTTAAATCAAAGTACTGTTCCAAGTAGAAAGTCAATACCTCAGACTAAGGACCTTTTTTTGTGATGGGTCTAAAGACAGACTGGCTGAGGAAGTGACTCCTGTCTGGTGAGGACACCCTGTGTCTTGGTAAATCCCTAACTTGTGCGAGACTGGGAGTCAGATAATGTTTCCTCTGAAACATGCAAAGTTGAAACTATTTCTGAGTAGAGTTAGGAAACCTGGATTTGCTCAACACTGTGCTTTTCTCAGAAGTTTGAAATAGTCTTACCTTAAAGTCAGAAGGGCAGAAAGAGAACTACACAGAAGGCTACCTTGCTTTCAGTGTCATGCCCCAGTTTTTAAAAGAACTCTTGTTTTCAGCAAACTTTAGACCCACTTGATGAAGTCGGTGCCCTCATCGCAGCCACTATCCACGATGTGGACCACCCCGGGAGGACCAACTCCTTCCTGTGCAATGCCGGCAGCGAGCTGGCCATTCTCTACAACGACATGGCTGTGCTGGAGCACCACCATGCGGCCTTGGCTTTCCAGCTGACCACTGGCGATGACAAATGCAACATCTTTAAAAACATGGAACGGTAAGAACAGTGAGCTGGAAAGTATGTTTCCTTCTGCTCTTTAAACAACAATTTTGCTGAGATATAATTAGGTACTATACAGTTCACCCATTTAAAGCGTGCGGGGCTTTTGGTGTATTCCGAGTTGTGCAGCCATCCGTATAGTCGACATCTGCACCATTTCCATCACCCCCAAGGGAGCCTCGAGCTCACGAGCAGTCACTCTCCTGCCCCCTGGCAGGCAGTCGCTGCTCTACCTGCCGCCTCCATAGCTTTGTGAGTTCTGGGCATTTCAGACGAATGGAAGCACCCCAGGATGTGGTCTGCCGTGTCTGGCTTCTTTCACAAGCATGATGGTTTCAAGGTTCAGTTCCTTTGTGTCCTGAACATTTCAAGACAACAGTGTAAGGCTGACACCTTGACAGATTCAGAAGCTGTCATCTTACACCTCTGCCTGGCAGACTCCCAACAAGCTCTTCCCAGCAAACTTCTCATGTCTGATTGGTGACACTGTGAGATTACAGTGTCTTCTCTTCTTGATGGGGCCCTCACTGTCTCGGGTGGGCCTGTTAGACAGAAGTGATCTGTCATGAGGAATACTTACTAATTGGGATTTTAAGGGAAGTTATTAAACCTAAGGGATTTAAAAACACCTTTTTTTTCTGTTTTAGAATTTCATATGTGGACTTAAAGTTGGTTTTTCCATAGTTGCTTACATATATATCAGTTATCGCTGGAGAAATACACAAGACCCTGACAGCTTTGCCTGTCTCCACGGAAAAGAACAGCATAGCTGCATAGAGAGTTCAGTTTATACTCTTTATACCTTCTACATTTTTAATTAAATGGTTTCCATCCTCAAAAAATAAACTTTTTTAAAATAAATATAAAGGGCTAGAGGAAGAGGCATCAGGTATGCACTATTGATTCTCTCAGCTTCCAGATGGTCCACCCTCTGTGTTTCTGGGCTCTAAAATTGTTGGGTCTCAAGGTTCCTCTGTGTGGGGTATGTTCTTCATAACCCCAGCTGGCTATGTTCTAGCTTTTCTTTAACCTTAAGAACTATATGCCTTTTGCTTATGAGAACACGAATAACACTGTATCTGTAGTCTTACGCATGTGCTGTGCTTAGTCACTCTGTCATGTCCGACTTTTTGCAGCCCCATGGACTGTAGCCTGCCAGGGTCCACTGTCCATGGGGAGTCTCCAGGCAAGAACACTAGAGTGAGTTGTCATATGCTTCCCCAGGGGATCTTGGGATAGAACCCAGGTCTCTTGCATTGTGGGCAGATTCTTTACCGTCTGAGTCACCAGGGAATCCCAAGAATACTGGTGTGGGTAGCCTATCCCTTTTGCAGGGGATCTTCCCAACCCAGGAATGGAAGTGGGGTCTCCTGTATTGCAGGCAGATTCTTTACCAGCTGAGCTACCAGGGAAGCCCATAGTTTTACCCAAAGATTCTCATGTTAACTTCTGTTCAGGTTCTCCTTACTAGTAGCAGTCCAGGCAGCAACCTTTAACCTTCGCATTCTTTGAAGCATGCACTGCCACTGCAGCCCAGTTTATTAGAATTTCAGCCGCAGTGGACACAGGCCCTAGATCACAGCTGGTTTTCAGGAGCACCTGTCTGGTCTGGATCAGTAATCAGCAGTAGCCTCTCCTTTTTTGTCTGAAACAGGAACGACTACCAGACGCTGCGCCAGGGTATCATCGACATGGTGTTAGCCACAGAAATGACAAAGCACTTTGAGCACGTCAACAAATTTGTCAACATCATCAACAAGCCCTTGGCAGCATTAGAAGAGGATGAGGTAGGTGAGCGGACTGCAAATGGAGTCTGCGTTTAGGGCTCTTCCTCCTGTGTGTTGTGGGGAAACCTGGGCGTAAGAGATCATGAGTATTACCATCCCCACACTGGGCTCACTGCATATAAATACTTTTTTAACCAACGGAAATTAAAGTACAAAGACTTGGCAAGACATACAAGAAAAAGCAAGACAATTCTGTAGGGACTTGACGATAGAGAGGTGGGCCGTTCCTGCGCCCTTGTTCAGCAGTCGCCCCGTCCCCTCCTCTGAGTACTTTGGGGCCAGTTGGAGACCACGAGGTCTCTCGCCAGCCACTGCCCACTGTGCAGCCGCGCCTGTCCTCTGCTGGTTTGTGTCACAGGAGGATGGGGGTTGGGGAGGCTCCTGGATTTGGACCACAGGGTGCTGGTGGTGTTGGATTTGAGGCATGGAGTCCAGAATTTTCTGGCAAGAGAAACTGCCAGACAGGACCCCACAGCTGAGAAAGCAGGCATTCTGGGTTCTCGGCTCTCTTTCACCACTTCCTTGTCTCGAATGGGCACAGCAGCCCTCGAGGCGCAGCACTCAGGACACGGCCCAAGGTGCACTCTGGATAAACAGCGCCCGTCACACTAGGTCAGTGTGAGCGCAGCACCCGCCTGAGGCCCACAGCTGCCCAGCCACCAACCCCACGTTCCTCCTCCCCCACTCCTGCCGCCCCCTGCCAGTCTTCGCCGAGCACAGAGATGGCTCATCCTGAGAAGACAGCCTCTTGAACTCCAGCTCTACTGCTGCAGCTTAGGTGTTTGGCCGTGGCTTTTGTCTGTCCCTGGCTTTCTAGCTTATCACCCTTCAGACTTGTCCCTGTCTCACCTAATCTGAAACCTGCTGAGAACTCTGCTCTCCTCACCCTTGCCTGTTCTCCAGTCTGTCAGAGACTTGATGCCCTTTCCAAGGACTCAGTCATTCTCCCGTGCACAGACACCCCAGCTGACCCCCCCACCCCCCCACAGAAAGAAACCACGTACCTCGCAGACTTGGCTTCCTCCATCCATTCTGGGAAGTTGCCAGACTCAGCAGAGTCTTCATTCTCCTTGACAGTCATCCTCCTCCTCTCTGCTGTCACTACTTGGATTTTTACTGAGAGACTGGAAACCAGGATCCAGTGGGTCATAGCAGGTGGAAGAAAATAGTTGCCAGCGGGCAGTACTGAACAGTAGTCACACACCTGCACAGAGAGAAGGGTCAGCACAAAGCTGGTGGGCAGTGGGAGGTGAGAATCACTGAGGGCATGGTGTCTGTCACCTTCTGGGAGACCAGGCAGCCTGGGCTCAGGGTTCCCCCTTCCCATCTTGTCCCCACTGATAGGGGATAACTGTGACTGCTCACAGACACCACATGGCTGACTCCTCTGGAAGCTGCTTGGTGGCCCAGAGTCAGAGAGCAGATGCTTGCTCACCTCTTTGACCCAGTACGCCCTCTTCCAACCTGAATTTGTTTCAGAGGCCCCTCACGCCATGGGCTGAGGCTCCATAGCCAGAGGGGCTCCCTGTGAGCCAGATGCAGGCACTACTGTGGAGAGACAAGAGTCCAGACCAGAAGCAGGGCTCACACTCTTATCCTGGGCCAGCTCAGTACCTCTGGCTGAGTCTCTTCACCTCTCAGAGTCCCGGCATCCTCATCTGTAAAATAGAATGGTAAATTATACTGATTTTCATGCCTCCCACAAGATATCTTTGTGAGTGCAGATCACAAGACCGTGACTAAGTCCTCTGTCCACCATAAAATGTGAGGGCAGAGTTTATGGAACATCAGTGTATCCGACACACTGTGTACACTGATGGTGGACTCCCAGGATCACACCTCTCCCAGGGCTGGGTGGGGAGCAGCAGGGCCCCGGGAGGACCACAGGACTGCCCGTTGCCAGGGCAGAGAAAGGGTTCACTTTTCAGTCCACGGTGCTTTTTAATGAATATAAATAATAAAAGATAAAGCCAGTCTTTTGAGTACTTAGTGAGTGAGTGATAGAAAGAAAAGGCAACTGTGAGAAACAGAGAAAGAGTCAAGATGGGGAAAGGCAGATACGCCAGCCTCCAGTGCTAGGCTCTACTTCCGGGTTCTGCTGGAATCTCACTGGGCCTTGGTTTTCCCCACTGCAGAGTGAGGGCCAACCTCAGAGCATCCCTGGCACTATTTTGAGAGACCCTAACTGTAGATCCCAGACAGAGCCCCACCGTGCTTATGGTGGGGCCACAACAGTAAAACAGGGCTTGGTACCTGGGGTTCCGTTTTGATTGCTTTGAATTCCACTCATGCTTTAGGAAACTGATAAAGATCAAGAAGCCATAAACACCATGCTCAGGACTCCAGAGAACCGGACTCTGATCAAAAGGATGCTGATCAAGTGTGCTGACGTGTCCAACCCCTGCCGGCCCCTGGAGCAGTGCATCGAGTGGGCTGCACGCATCTCAGAAGAGTATTTCTCTCAGGTAAGATGCAGCTTCTGAAGTTCCCTCAAGTAAAAGAGAGAAACACCATAAGGACCATAGGAAGTAATGGACTTAAAACTAGAAGTGGAGTTGTAAATGAAATTCTGTCCTTGAAGAACATTGCTTATATTACAGGCTTACTGGCAGTGAATTGTTAGTTTTCCATTATTTGAAAATGTGTTTTATTTTGCCTATGCTTTCATTCCTATAGGATATTTTCAGTGGATATTTGACATTTTCTCCTAATAGCACTTTAAAGACATTACTACACTGTTGGCTGCCCCTCCCAGTTTCTCTAGGTGGAAAATTCTTGGGGCCGGGGGTGTGTGGATATATATATATATAATGGCTAAAATGTTTCCAAATTTAGTGAAAGATATATGCATACACATTTAAGAAACTCAACAAATCTAACCCATGCCCAGGTATGTCATACTCAAGCAGCTACTGGCCAAAGATACAGAAACAAAATTGAAATCACTCAGAGAGAAATGACATATTACTTACAGTAACTTCATGTCAGGAACTATGGAAGCCAGAAGACATTGGAACAACATCTTTAAAAAGCTGTTAGGAGAAAACTGTCACCCTAAAATTCTGTATCCAGTGAAAATATCCTTCAAGAATGAAGGCAAAATAAACACTGTCACACTGTGGAGAACAGTATGGAGGTTTCTTAAACTATTACTAGGAGTAAAGCTACCATATGACCCAACAATTCCATTGCTGGGCATATACCCTGAGAAAACCATAACTCAGAAGCTACATGTACCCCAGTATTCACTGCGGCACTGTTTATGATAGCCAGGACACGGAAGCAACCCAGATGTCCATTGACGGATGAGTGGATAAAAGAAGCTGTGAGGTGTGTGACTCAGTCGCTTCAGTAATATTCCATTATATGTAAAAGGAAAGAATTTGTCAGTTCTCATGAGGTGGATAGACCTAGAGACTGGCATACAGGGTGAAGTAAGACAGAGAAAAACATCATATATTAATGCATATATGTGGAATCTAGAGAAACAGTACTATCTGCAGGGCAGAAATAGAGATGCAGACGTAGAGAACAGACTTGTAGACACAGAGCGGGAAGGAGAGGGCGGGACAGATTGAGAGAGTAGCCCCGAAAATGGTAAGTCACAGAACCACAATGAGACAGCACATCACATCTGTTAGAATGGCTGTTATCAAAAAGGTAAGAAGTATTGTCAAGGGTGTGGAGAAGAGAGAGCCCTTGTGCACTGTTGGTGGGAATGTAAATTGGTGCAGCCACTATGGAGATGCCTCCAAAAATTAAAAACAGAACTACCATGTGATCCAGTAATTCTACTTCTGGGTATTTATCCAAAGAAAACAAATGGCACTAACCACCCCAAAAGATACATGCACTCCCACATTCACCACAGGACTACTTACAATAGCCAAGTTGGAAGCAACCTAAGCATCCATTGATAGGTCAGTGAGTAAGGTGATGGGATATTATGTAGCCATTAAAAAGAATGAACTCTTGCCATTTGGGACAACATGGATGGACGTTAAATGGTTTATGCTAAGTGAGATAGAAAAAGACAACTATTATATCATCTAACTTATATGTCGAATCTTACAAAGAACAAATTTGTGGTTGCTAGCTTGTGGATGCAAGGTGGTTAAAGGGAGTCAAAAGGTACAAATTCCCAGTTATAAAATAAAGAAGTCATGGGGTTGTAATGTACAGCATGGGAACTGTCGTTAGCAACTTTCAAATATGCAGTACTGTATTACTAAGAGAGTAGATGTTCAAAGTTGTAATTATAGGAAAAGTTCTGTAATTATATATGGTGACAGATGTTAAGTAGATTTATGGTAGTAATCATCCTGCAGTATATGAAAATTTTCAGTCATTATGTTGTACATCTGAAACTAGTCTAATGCTGTGTATCAAATTCCTCAGTAAAAATAAAGATAAAAACACTTTAAAAAATGATAAACAGCTGGGTAACTATAAAAGTTTTTTTCCTTCTTGGAATTTCTCTAAATACATAAGACTATTTTAAGCACAAGTTATAACACTGAATTGTAAAGGATATAACATATGTAACCATAAGCTATATGGCAACTACAGCATATAGGATGGCAGAAAGTAAAACGGACCTACCTGTTACATTAAGTGTTATAGTATTAGCTCAGTAGGCTGAGAAGTGAAGGATATATTTAGTAATCCCAAAATGTACTCAGTAATCCCTAGAGCAATTGGTGTACCTTAAAAGCTAATAGATATATTAGTATAATGGAATTCTAAAATTTATTAAACTATACAAAGGCAACAGGAGAAAACAAGAATAATAGGAAAAACAGTCAAATGGTAGCGCCAACTCTAATCATCAATACTTACTAAAATTTAGTGGACTAAACACTCCAAGACAGATCATCAGGATGGATCTTGAAAAACTAATCCCAACTACATGCAGTCTACAAAAGACACACTTAAAATATAAAGAACAGAGAGGTGTGAAGTGAATGGATGGAAAGAGATATACCATGGAAACTGTAAATATAAAGATTAGAATGGCTATATTAATCTCAGACAGAATAGACATCAAGACAAAGAATAGTACCAGAGATAAAGTGAGATACTTCATAATGATAAAAAGTCCTATAGGAAGACATAAGTGTGTGTGAATCTAATAACAGAGCTTCAAAATAAATGAGACAGGTACAACATGGTTGGAGATTTTAATACCCCCTTTCAGTAATTGATAGAACAACCAGATTAAAATATCAGTAAAAACACATAATCCCAACACTGTCAACCATCTTACTGTACTTAATGTTTATAAAACACTGTATCACACATCTACAGAATATTTATTAAGGACACTGATATGTTCACCAAGATGCATCATGCTGGGTCACAAAAGATTCAGTAAACTTAAAATAACTGAAATCATACAGAATCTATTCTCCAGGCACAGTGGAATTAAATCAGAAATTAGTAGCATAAGGTACCTAAGTAAACATCAAATATTCAGAAACTGACAATACATTTCTAAATAGTCCATGGTTCAGATAAAGGAAATTAATCAAAGTATATTAAAATTGTGGGATGCAAGCAAAACAGTGATCAGAGGGACATTTATAATTAGAGGGAAAAGCCCTAAAGTTAACATCTTAGGTTTCAGTTTAAGAAATTAGAAAGAGACAAAGTAAGTAGAAAAGCAGTAATATAAGAGCAAAAAAAAATGAGGAAACAGTAAAGAAATACTAGAAAAACTTAAAGGACAAATGGTGGAGCAGAAGGACTTGAGCTCAGCTCCTCATGAAAACACCAAAATCACGACTAACTGCTGAACAACCTCATCAAAGAAGGATTGGCACCTACCCAGAAAGAGGCTCTACACCCAAAGACCAAGAAGAACCACAAGACAGGAGGACAGCCGCTTTCACGATATAATCAAATCCCACACCTGCTCAGGCTCTCCCACAGGAGTGAGTTCTGAGCCCACGTTAGGCTCCCAGCCTGGGGGTCTGGCATCAGGGGGAGGAGCCCCCAGAACATTTGGCTTGAGTGCAGGAGCTCCACAGGACTGGGGGAGACAGACTCCACTCTTGAGGGCACACGCAAGGTTTCATGAGCACTGGGGCTCGGGGCAGAGCAGCAACTCCATTAGAGCCTGAACCAGACCTATCTGCAGGTCTTGGAGGGGCTCCTGGAGGCAGGGGTCGGCTGTGGCCCACTGCAGGGGCAGGAACACCAGTGGTGGAGGCCCTGTGGTATATTCCTCAGCTGAGCTCTCCTGGAGGTCACCGCTTTGGCACTGAGACCTGTCCCCACCCAGCCGCCTGCAGGCTCAGGTGCTGGGACGCCTCTGGCCTTATTGGATTGGAAGAATCAGTATTGTCAAAATGACTGTACAGCGCAAGGTAATCAAATTCAGTTCAATCTCTCCCAAATTACCAATGGCATTGTTCACAGAACCAGAACAAATTTTTAAATTTGTATGAAAACATAAAAGACCCCAAATAGCAAAAATGATTCCAAGAAAGAAAACCAGAGCTGGAGGAATCAGTCTCCCTGACATCAGGCTATATTGTGAACCTATAGTCATCAAAACAGTGTGGTATTAGCACAAAAATAGAAATACAGATCAATGGAACAAGACAGAAAGCCCAGAAATAAACCCATACACCTATTGTCCTTAATCTATGACAAAGGGGGTGAGAAGATAAAATGGAGAAAAGACAGTCTCTTCAATAAGTGGTGCTGGGAAAACTCTCAGCTACATGTGAAAAATGAAATTAGAACATTCTCTAACACCATACACAAAAACAAAACTCAGTGGATTAAAGACCTAATTGTAAGATCAGATACTATAAAAGTCTTAAAGGAAAGCATAGGCAGAACACTGTAACATAAATTACAGCAATATCTTTTTGGATCTACTTCTAGATTAATGAAAATAAATAAATGGGACCTAATTAAAAGCTTTTTGCACAGCAAAGGAAACCATAGACAAAATGAAGACAACCCACAGAATGGGAAAAAATATTTGCAAATGAAGTGATTGACGGATTCATCGCCAAAATATACAAATAGCTAATGTAGCACAATATCAAAAAACCAAATACCGCAATAAGACGGCCAGATCTAAACAGACATTCCTTCAGAGAAGACACACAGATGGCCACAAAGCACACGAAAAGATGCTCATCATCACTAATTATTAGAGAAATACAAACCAAAACTACAGTGATTTACCACCTCACAGTGGTCAGGAATGTTCATCAAAAAGTCTTCAAACAGTACAGTCTGGAGAGGGTTTGGAGCAAGGGAACCCACCTACACTGTTAGTGGCATGTAAATTGGTACAGCCATTACGGAGGTATAGAGGTTCCTTAAAAAGCTAAAAACAGCTACTGTATAATCCAGCAATCCCGTTCCTAGGCATATATCCTAGGAAAATCAAAGTACACACGCACCCCCGTGTTCACTGCATCACTATAATAGCCAGGGCATGGATGCAATCTAAATGTCTATCGACAGAGGAGTGGAAAAGAAAAGGGAATCTTATTCAGCCCTAAAAAATGGAGCACTGCCATGTACAGCGACAGGGATGGACCTAGAGAGTGTCATACTAAGGGAAGTAAGTCTGAGAGACGAGTGTCAATGTCACAGCAGCTTCTACGTGAGATCTAAAAAAGATACAAAGGAACGTATTTACAAAACACAAACAGACTCTCAGACTTCAAGGGAGAGGGACAAATTAGTTTGGGATTAACAGATACACACTACTGTATATAAGAGAGATAATCAACAAGCTCCTACGGTATAACAAGGGAACACCACTCAATATTCTCTAATAACCTATAGGGAAAAGAAGCTAAAAATGACTGGATATATATATATATATAAAACTGATCCATTTTGCTATACACCTGAAACTAATACATTGAAAATGAACCATACTCCAGTAAATTTTTTTAAAAAGATACATGTATAACTGAATCACTCTGCTGTATACCTGAGACTGACACAACATTGTAAATCAACTATACTCTAGTATAAAATAAAAATAATTAAAATAATAAAAATTTTCAAAGCCAAAAGTTGGTTTTTTTTGGCAAAATTAACAAAATTGGTAAATACGCAGCTAAAATAATCAAGAAGAATGCAAATCACCAAAATCGGGAATGTCACAATAAATTTGACCGCTAAGATGAAATGGATGAATACCTTAAAAACTGTCAATACAATTTACCCTAACTGACATGGTTAAGTAATAACCTTAGAAAGTCCATAGTAAAGAAATATTTTGTCAAAATGTTTTCATAATTTTTGTTTTAATAAAGAAAACTCTAAATCATTTCATTGAGGAATTCTGTGAAACCTTTAAGGAACAAATAATGCTAGTCTTACAAATTAAACCAGAAAACAGAGGTGAGACATTTTCCAGCTCATTTTCTGAAGCTGTTACTATCCTGGTACGTAAACTTGACAAAGGCATCCCAGGAGAAAGTTACAGCTCATTCCCCTCAGGAACACAGATGTGGAGACTCTTAACTGAACAGCTGACCAGGGCAGGTGTGTCAGGAGAGCACCCGCCCCAGGGCCCTGCTCTCTGAGCAGTCAGGCTGGTGGGCTGTTCTGCACCCTCCACCCCTTGCCATGCACACACCAGGGCAGAGACTCGCACGGAGCTGACCCTGCTGAGCCAGCACTGGCCTGACAGCAGAGGCTGCACCACAGCAGAAGCCCAGACTTGTCAGTATTCCCCACTCATCCTCTGCCCAGAGCCCCCAACCTTGCCTCCCACACCTCCCGGGGTGTGCTCCTGGCCTGACAGCGGTGTAGATGGTCCCTGGCGTGCCTCTCAGGAAAGCCTGGCCTGAGCAGTCACAGCCAAGCTTGTGTGCCTCAGCCCCCAGGCCTGGAGCAGCAGCAGCTCCTCCTGCTGGCTTCTGCCCTGGCCCGGAGTCTAGCACCGCCCACCTGCACAGGGAGCCCAGGCCTCTTCCTCGGCACTGTCCCCAGCACTGTCCGCACGTCTCTGCAGCACGGTGCTCCGTGCGGAACGGTCCCTCCTGGGAAAACCCCCAGAGGTTACCTGTGTCCTCCAGTGGAGATTTCATGTTGAGAACTGTAGTGAACCACTGTCACTTCCAAGGAAACTCACCTGCCTTTAGCTGTGGAGCCCAGTTCTTACAGTGTCTCGGGCCTCGGACCCATCGACGTGCAGGGTGAGGTGGCAGTAACTTCTCACCAGTCCCTGCCGCCCTGCTGGTGATTGCCAGTCCTCAGAAAGACAGAATAGAAGCAGAACGGAACCAGGGAGGCAGCTCCTGGCCAGCTGTCCAGAACAGTGCTGGGCTGGGGGGACAAGGAGGACTGGCCCAGTTTGCCCTGTGGGAACAGTTCCAGGTATAAGAGTTGGAGGGACAGGCTTCCAGCCCCAAATATAGGTCTTCTTTTGCTCCCGTGGAACACCTGAATCCTGGTCCCTGTATTAGATGCTTAACAGAGGTCCTTCACTTTCCCACAGCTCCACATGGCCCACAGAGCTCAGCCACAGAGCCAGGCTCTGGCTGATGGCCGAATGCACTGCATACCTCCCATCCTCAGCCCTTGCTCTCACTGACCACCCTCCAGAGAAGCCAGGATTGGTCAGCGGGTCCACTCGTCCCAGGATCTCCACCCTCCCTGCTGGATGCCCCTAGAGAACCAATTCCTGCACCCACACCAGGCTTCCTAAGTATTAACTCCCTGCCTGTCTTCCGTGTTGAGCTGCCCCTTCCATCACTTTCTCACTAGCTGCCCACAGAGGCAGCGTGCCCAGACCAACAGAACAAAGACCCAAGACCCCCGAGGACAGCTGTGCCTCCAGCACCAGGGGATGGCTCCAGTCCTCTCGCCCAGCTCACCCCAGCCTTACCTGGTCCTGCACTCAAGACCCTTCATCCTGCCCCTTGGGTAACCATCTATTTAACTCTCAGCCCTGGCTGCCTGGCTCCCCAGGGACCTCTCTGTGATTCCAATGGCGCCCTCAAACCCTCCGAGTTCATACCTTACTCCGGGAAGGACCCCCTGCTTCATCATCACCCTTCGGGTATCACTTCATCCTTTCTCCTGGATCCTTTGATGAAAACAAAAAACGAGAAATTCCCTTAATCTTTTACGATAAACATGCCTCCCACCAGGATCTCATTGTATTTCCAGTTTTGTACACATATTATTGGAATACTGAAGATGTTCTGTAAGGGTCTATCAAAGTACATAAAATCTTCATCCTAGAGCTTTTTTGCCTCAAGGCTATTCAGACCTTTTTAAAATAAAATAATCTGGCCTGAGGTAAGAAGCAGGCACTTGTCCCTTCTCTGCGAAGGGGGTTGTTTCTCACTCCGCACTGTGGCCCTGGGTCAGGCCCCTGACATGCCCACAGGTGGGAGACGGCTGGGCAGACTGGTGCGCTCCTGCACTGCAGGAGCCCCGCACAGCACCACAGCAGCTTCAGCAGGAGCCTTCAGGTGCCGAAGATGTGGGTTGGGTCCCATGGGGGACAACGTGACATGTCGTGGAGGGTCCGGGTGCTTGGCTGGCGCTGTGACCGGCTTCTCCCACGAGCTGTCTGGGCTGCCAGGAGAGGCTCTGGTAGAGAGAATGCTTCTGGTGGGCGTGGAGCCTGGTCCTGGGGTCTCGTAATTCTGGCATTTTCCGCCTTGCAGACAGACGAAGAGAAGCAACGGGACTTGCCTGTGGTGATGCCGGTTTTTGACAGAAATACCTGCAGCATCCCCAAATCCCAGATCTCTTTCATCGACTACTTCATCACAGACATGTTTGATGCCTGGGACGGTAAGAAGGCGCGGAGCGTGTCTCCCTCAGGAACGGGGAGCGCATGGTGCCGTTCTGACTGTAGAGTATGTTCAGGGGCTCAGAGTGTACAGAGGCCGAGGAGAAGCCAGGCGCTGACAAGGAGGTCCCGGCGGACGGGGCGCTCTCTGCTCTTTCTCCTCAGCTGCCCCTGGCTCCGGGGCTCCCTGTTGTTCCAGTCGCAACGATGAGAGCGTTGAACATGGGCTGAAGGGGCTGCTGGTCAAAAGCCGGGGATTCAAAACCTCTTCAGTTCTGAGGGAGCTCTTCCGCTGTCCCGCCCAGCTTCTCCGCCTCCCCCGGTAGCTGACCCCAGGGCAGGCTGGTCTCTGACAGGGGCACGGCCCTCCTCGCAGCCCTCAGCGCGGGCAGAGCCCCCTGGCAGGTCGAGGGCTTTTGGGTAAGGGCCCCTGCCGGGAGGCAGACCCACGTCTGGTCCGGATCCCGTCAGCAGGAGACGAGCCCATGTCTCGGTGCTGAGGGGGGGGCGGGACAGAGGACTGAGGTGGTGGAAGGCACTGGGGCCTCGGGCCAGACTGCAGGCTCTGCTCAATGCTTCTGGGCCCAGACCAGATGTGGCCACTCCCGGCCCAAGTTCTCTTCCCTAGCTTGCTGCTCCTGCTATGTGCTGCAGGTGGAAGGGGACGGGCTCAAGGAAGGGGGATGGGACGCCCCGGAGAGCCGGTCAGGGCTGGGATCAGGCAGCCCAGGGTGCTGATTAAGGGTGATAAAACGGGCTAGCCCCCTTCGCTCCCTCCGCCAGAGCTGTCAGCTGGCGACAGAGGCGCAGCGGGCACTGAGCGCAGATGGGGTTTCAGCTTCTCGTGGGCCACTCCATGTCTGCCGAGCACGGAGCACTGTCCCCTCCTGTCTGTCCCTCTCCTCAGAAAGCCTCCATGTGCATCCCGGGAAGGCGCAGTCTTACCACACTCCCGTTTTTCTTGCAGCCTTTGTAGACCTGCCCGAGTTAATGCAGCATCTCGACAACAACTTTAAATACTGGAAAGGACTGGACGACATGAAGCTGCGGAGCCTGCGCCCGCCTCCCGAGTAGCGGGGTACCCCTGTGGTCACCGGGGATGCCTGAGGGCGGCCAGAGTTCTTTTCAGTATTAGCCGATCAGCCCCCTGATGCACAGAGCCAGCGAGAGCACCCCTAGATGCGGTCACCTTCCCTAACCACCACCTGATGCCATTGCCGTAGAGTGAGGCTTCCTCCTCTCACTGTGCCAGCCTGCTGCCGGGGCTGCGTGGAGAGTCTCAGAGAACACGGCTTGCATCAGCATCTGTCTGTCCAAACCCGAGCTCGGGAGGCCCAGCCAAGGACGCTGACGGAGTTTCTGCTGATGACAGAGAATTTCTTGCAGTTTCTCTCAATTACATTCAGCGCTTAAGAAGAGCTAATGGCAATCGGATCTTTTCCACATCATAGAAGGTGCAATCATTCACTTTGGAACACTACTGAAAGTGACTTCTCTTTTAAAATTAAATGGCAAATGAAAAAGACAAAGAAATTCTGAAGTTGATTATTAATATCAATTATTAAAATGTTTTATTTATTTTATTAGAAGTTCACTATTTTCTATGAATTTAAAAACACTTCAAAGCCAAAGCCAACTTTAGATGCCATGACCAAATTTACATGATTCATAGTCATTAAAAATATGCATCACTTGGTATATAGACTTATTTTCATAATGCAAATTTAAAATAAATGATCCATTTTTACTGCACTATAGAAATATTTGTGTATGTTATATGTACCCCCAATGTTCATCGCGGCACTGTTTGTAATAGCCAGGACATGGAAGCAACCTAGATGTCCATCAGCAGGCAGATGGATCAGAAAGCTGTGGTACATATACACAGTGGAATATTACTCAGCCATTAAAAAGAATATATTTGAATCAGTTCTAGAAACTGGAGCCGATTATACAGAGTGAAGTAAGCCAGAAAGAAAAACACCAATACAGTATACTAACACATACGTATGGGATTTATAAAGATGGTAACAATAACCCTGTATGCGAGACAGCACAAGAGACACAGATGTATGGAACAGTCTTTTGGACTCTGGGAGAGGGAGAGGGTGGGATGATCTGAGAGAATAGCATTGAAACATGTATATTATCATATATGAAACAGATCGCCAGTCCAGGTTCAATGCATGAGACAGGGTGCTCAGGGCTGGTGCACTGGGATGACCCTGAGGGATGGGATGGGGGTGTTCAGGATGGGGAACACATGTAAACCCATGGCTGATTCATGTCAAACTATGGCAAAAACCACTACAATATTGTAAAGTAATTAGCCTCCAACTAACATAAATTTAAAAAAAAAGAAAGAAATATTTGTGTATGTTAGGCTTTTCTGATTGATGTTAATTGGGAAAAATTTTGAAATCCAAAAAGGCACAATGGTTGTCTGAGGAGGCCTTACAAATAGTTGAGAAAAGAAGCGAAAGGCAAAGGAGAAAGGAAAAGATATACCCATCTGAGTGCAGAGTTCCAAAGAGTAGCAAGGAGAGATAAGAAAGCCTTCCTAAGTGAACAATGCAAAGAAATAGAGAAAAACAGTAAAATGGGAGAGACCAGAAATCTTTTCAAGAAAATTAGAGATAACAAGGGAACATTTCATGCAAAGAAGGGCATAATAAAGGACAGAGATGGAATGGACCTAACAAAAAGATTAAGATACCTAAACAAAATATTATGAAGAGGTGGCAAGTATATACAAAAGAACTATACAAGAAAGATCTTAATAACCCAGATAACCATGATGGAGTGATCACTCACCTAGAGCCAGACATCCTGGAATATGAAATCAAGTGGGCCTTAAGAAGCATCACTACAAACAAAGCTAGTAGAGGTGATGGAATTCCAGCTGAGCTATTTCAAATCCTAAAAGATGATGCTGTGAAAGTGTTACACTCAGCCAGCAAATTTGGAAAGCTCAGCAGTGGCCACAGAACTGGAAAAGGTATATTATAACTGAAGTCCCAAAGAAAGGCAATGCCAACGAATGTTCAAACTATTGCACAATTGTACTCATTTCACATGGTAGCAAAGTAATGCTCAAAATTCTCCAAGCTAGGCTTCAACAGTACGTGAACCAAGAACTTCCAGATGTTCAAGCTGGATCTAGAAAAGGCAGAGGAACCAGAGATCAAATTGCCAACATCCAATGGATCACAGAAAAAGCAAGAGAATTCCAGAAAAACATCTGCTTTGTTGACTACGCTAAAACCTTTGACTGTGTGAATCACAACAAACTGTGGAAAATTCTTAAAGAGATGGGAATATGAGACCACCTTACCTGCCTCTTGAGAAACCTGTATGCAGGTCTAGAAGCAACAGGTAGAACCAGACATGGAACAACAGACTGTTTGAAAATTGGGAAAGGAATATGTTAAGGGCTGTATATTGTCACCCTACTTATTTAACTTATATGCAGCGTACATCATGTGAAATGCCAGGCTGGATGAAGCACAAGCTGGAATCAAGACTGCTGGGAGAAATACAGATAACCTCAGCCGTGCAGATGATGCCCCGCTGTGGGAGAAAGTGGAGAGGAACTAAAGAGCCTCTTGATGGAAGTGGAAGGAGAGAGTGAAAAAGCTGGCTTAAAACTTAACATTCAGAACACAAAGATCATGGCATCCAGTCCCATGACTTCATGGCAAAGTGATGGGGAAACGTGGAAACAGTGTCAGACTTTATTTTTGGGCTCCAAAATCACTGCAGATGGTGACGGCAGCCATGAAATTAGAGGATGCTTGCCCCTTGGAAGAAAAGCTCTGACAAACCTATACAGTGTATTAAAAAGCAGAGACATTACTTTGCCAACAAAGGTCTGTATAATCAAAGCTATGGTTTTTCCAGTAGTCATGTATGGATGTGAGAATTGGACCAGAAAGAAAGCTGAGTGCTGAAGAACTGATGCTTTTGAGCTGTGGTGTTGGAGAAGAGTCTTGAGAGTCCCTTGGACTTCAAGGAGATCAAACCAGTCAACCCTAAAGGAAATCAGTCCTGAAGAGTCATTGGAAGGACTGATGCTGAAGCTCCAACACTCTGGCCACCTGATGCGAAGAGCAGACTCATTAGAAAAGACCCTGATGCTGGGAAAGATTGAAGGCAAGAGGAGAAGGGGACGACAGAGGAGGAGATGGTTGGATGTCATCACCAACCTGATGGACACGAGTTTAAGCAAGCTCTAGGAGATAGTGAAGGACAGGGAAGCCTGGCATGCTGCAGTCCATAGGGTCGTAGAGAGTCAGACACAACTGAGTGACTGAACAACAACTAGTGACCCCAGAAGAGCTCGAAAGGGCTCTTCTGTGCAGCAGCCAGAGCTCCAACACTGGCTCTGCAGGCAACTCCCCAAAGGGAAATAAATTGGACTTCACACTTATTTTTCCTAAAAATCTTATACTTGAATTTCTAAGAGTCTGCCTTATTTTGTATACAGTATTTCTATAGAATATTTCCGATAAAAAACAGAAAATGGAATATTTCGTGAATTGACATTTTATAACTAATCTGTTTTCGTCTGTATTTGGAGTCTTTGATTCCAGAAATTTATAATGGTTCTGTATCTTCACATTTTGAACAAGTTCTAGTACTGTTTAAAAAAAAATGACACGACATGTCAAAGTTCTTGCTGTTTCCTTTTAAACTTGTATGCTTTTTATCCAGATAAAAATGAAATTAAAGTATTTGTTTTAAAGAAAACATGTATCACCTTTTCTTTGAAGTCTTATAGTTAAAATACTTTATCTTTTTCTCCATATAAATATAGAAGATACCTTTTTTTTTTTAACAGAAGAAATAAATAGTTAAATGACTATTTCGGGTCATAATGGGCCAGAATATGTTGAATTCTCAGAGATACCTTTAATTTACCACTAGGTGCCCATTCAGAGAGGTCATGTGCCCTGGAGGGCTGGCAGAGGGGCTCCCAGGGATGGTCCTGGGTTCCTGATGCCCATTCAAGATGTCAGGGCCCTCTGGAGGTCTGACAAGGCCAGCCCCTCAGGGGTCTGTCTAAGGAAACAAATCCCCCCTTTTCCTGTGTGGAGTCAGGCAACCCAAGTTGGTAACTGTTGACTGACGTGGGAAGAAAGCCCTCTCCCCTCCAGGAAAGAAAAGAGTGATCCCACGAGGAACTCAACCATCGTGAGGCAGAGGGAATAATCAGCAAGAGACTTTAGGATGGAAGCACTTAGCATGTTTGAAGCAATGAAAACCATAAGGTAAACCAAGGTAGTTCTGAGGAAAAAAAAAAAAAATCTGAAAAAGAACCAAAGAGACATTCTAAGCATGAAGAACATAGTCATTAAAACAAATGGAAAACTTCTGCATAGGTTTACCAGAAAACCAGACATAACTAAAAAGAGAAGTAGCCAATTGGAAGCTTTAAGGAAATGACTCAATGTGTAGCACAGAGATTAAAAATGGAAAATGTGAAACCAGTGGTAAAATATGGAGGGTAGGAGATGCTCCAAACTGCGTCTAAATTAGGTGATCTGGGGGGAGGAGAAGTGGGGAACAGCACTATCCAGAGCGCGCCTGGGAGTCCCTCCAGACCTAACAAGCCAACTCCTCATATTACAGGGCACATCAAATCTCAGGATGACACAACCCTGAAAATGCAGAGCGTTCAGTTTCAAGAGAAAAGCCTAAACCCGTGAGAAAAGACAGCTCACTGACAAAGGAACGAGCTTTAGACTGCCATCAGAATTTTTATTTGCAACAAGACAAGGGAATAGTATTTCAGAATGCTAAAGGAAACTGTCAGCCTAGAATTACATACCAAACTATGGTTCAAGAGCGAAGGTGAATAAAGATTACTCCAGATATGCACATATGTTAATCATGAACAGAACACTATGGAAAAAAACTGCTGAAAGATGTACTTCTTTAACGAGTTCAGAAAGAGGGGGTGGGGTATCTATAGAAAGCAGTGGTAAGCACAGATTGGTAAACATCCAGACAAAATTAAGTAGGGATAGTTGGGGGGGCGGTGCGGGCGGGGAATAACAGTGAGAAACAGGTCACATTCTGAGGTTTCAGGGTATTTGAATTTGGGGGGAGATTATTCAACCTGAAGGCCTTCCCAGGAGGCTCAGTGGTAAAGAATCTGCCTGCCAAGCAGGAGATGCAAGTTCATTCCCTGAGCTGGGAAGAACTCCTGGAGGAGGAAATAGCAACCCACTCCAGTATTCTTGCCTGGGAAATACCATGGACAGAGCCTGGTGGGCATTAGTTCATGGGGTTGCAAAAGAGCCAGGCACAACTGGGTGACTAAACCACAATTCATTACAGACAGTGATACCCACCCTGCACACTCTCTTGTTCTTACCTGCTTGCTCTGATGAGGCAAGCTGCCATGTTGCGAGCTGCCCTTTGGAGAGGCCTACATGGCAAAGAAGCCAGCCTTCAGCCCATGGCCACCACGGAGTCCAGCAACCACGCGAGTGTGCTGGAAGCAGATGCTGCCACAGCTGGGTCTTCGGATGAGACCACAGCTGCAGCAGACACCTGAGACCCTGTGCCAGAGGACCCACCTCAGCCACACCCAGGTTCCTACCCACAGAAACGGGGAGATGGTAAATGCTGTTCCTTGCCAGTAAATTTTAGGACAGTTAGTTACACAATAACAACGGATACACATACAATACACAGCATTTACAAAGAATGAAGGAGAGCTGCAGATGTCAACAGAGAAAGGCTTAAGAATATCGAAAGAAAAGGCTAAGTTGCAGTATGATACCATTTGCGTCAATGTTTTGAATACCCGAAACGATACTCTATTACTCATGGAAAAATTAATAGTAGGAGCCTTAAAACGTTCAGGAAGGTTACCAGTGCTGTGAACTGGCTTGTGTGACACCAAGCTCCTGGTGTAGATACAAACTAGAAAGGCAAGTGCTTTTCCCTCCACACTCCCTTAGGTTCTGCTGTAAGATGCACGGGCTTCCCAGTGAAGAACCCACCTGCCAATGCAGGAGATGTAAGAGACGAGTGTTGGATCCCTGGGTCGGGAAGAGCCCCTGGAGGAGGGGACGGCAACCCACTCCAGCATTCTTGCCTCGAGAATCCCACAGACAGAGGAGCCGAGAGTTGGACACGAGTGAAGCGACGTAGCACATACATGGGCAGAGAGGCAAGTGCACAAGGCTCCATGTAGGAGTGTCTCACAGGGACTTCCTGGCAGGCCAGCGGCTAGGACTCTGAGCTTCCACTGCAAGGGGCGCAGGCTCGGTCCCTGATGAGGGAACTAATGCCGTGCTACGCAACCAAAATTAAGAGTCGCGGCATAAATGGAGAACACGTGAGGAGCTGCTGACTCTGCATTCTCCCCGCTGGCAGCGCTGACTGCCGTGGAAGCAGGAGGCTCTGGGGCACAGCAGCTGACTCAGCCCAAGCCCTCATCTGTATTTTAGGGAGACTTTCCAGGAAACTCATTCAAGAGTTCTGGTAAATCCCTTCCACTGCGGCTAGCCTGGGGGTGTTCTGCAGGCTCAAAATCCAGGCCCCCGACCATGACCAGGAGGGCACACTGCAGCTGCACAAAGGCGGTGACCTCAGGGGCAGGGGAGGCACTGTCACTACAGAGACGTTCGAAGGAAAGAAATCCAGCAGACATGGCACAACGTTACCATAGTTCTGGTGATGGGTAGTGCTGCATGCTGAGTTGCTTCAGTTGTGTCCGACTGCTTGTGACCCATGGACTGTAGCCCACCAGGCTCCTCTGTCCATGGGATTCTTCAGGCAAGAATACTGGGGTGGGTTGCCATGCCCTCCTCCAGATCTTCCCGACCCAGGGATCTCCTACATCTCCTGCACTGGCAGCAGGGTTCTTTACCACTCGCACCACTTGGGAAGCCCTGGTGATGGGTATATCTGTCTTCTAAAAATCTATCACTATACTCTTCTAAGTGTTGAACTATTCCATCTTTTCCTTTTTTTAATGTGGTCGCCATGCCTGGTGACTAGATGGCTAGGAGAGTATTTTTAAGTAGAGAAAGTTTTAAGTGGTATATATACAACACAGGGAAGCCATACGAAAAAACAGTCATGAACTCAACTATAAAAATATTCTAGATACCAACCACAATAAACCAAAAGAAACGAAATGTTTCTAATTCAGTTTACAAAAAGTGTACTTCCCAAAATACCGATTTTTGTGAACTTAATAAGTAAACAGTAGGAAAAAATAGGAAAATGATATGAACAGAACCTCTGGAGAAGGAAATGGCAACCCACTCCAGTACCCTTGCCTGGAAAATCCCGTGGACGGAGGAGTGTGGTAGACTACAGTCCATGGGGTCGCAAAGAGTCGGACACGCCTAAGCGACTTCACTTATGAACAGAAAGTTCATAGAAAAAAGCATAAAAAGATTCCAGTTTATGCTAAGTCTCACTGATAGTGACTGAAATGCAAAGTAGAACCAATTTGAGATATTTCTCACTTTTAAGATTAGTAAACAAAAAAAACAGTGTTGGCAGAGTGTGGACACAGGCACTCTTACGTGCTGGCGGCGAGTGTAAGCCTGTACAGCCTCTGTGGAGGCAGCACTGCTGAGTGTGCCCAGATCACAGCTTATAGGCGCATCGTGGCCGAGCAGTTCCACATCCAGAAACACCTTCCTCAAGCCATGCTCAGTCATGTCCAACTCTGTGACCCCACGAACGGTAGCCCACCAGGCTCCTCTGTCCATGGGATTCTTTCTCCAGGCAAGAATACTGGAGTAGGTAGTCATTCCCTTCTCCAGGGGATCTTTCTGACCCAGGATTTGAACCCAGGTCTCCCACATTGCAGGCAGATTCTTAGCCCCAAAGATATGCTCATTATGTGGGAAAAGATACATATACAGAATTGTTTATGACAGCCCTGCTCGTGATAGTAAAAGACTGAAAATACCTTAAATGTCTATGATTTAAGAAGGGTGAGTAAATAAATGATGGTTTGTCCCCGCAATAGAATCCTATGCTTTTTTTAGGTATAAAAAGGAATGGGAAGGCTCTTCATGTGCTAATATGGAGAGATTGCCAAGATATATTAAAGTGTGGGAAAAGGACATAACACAGAACAATATACATGCATGCTAGCATTTGTTTAAATACTGTATAAACCAAATCTCTGGTTATGCACCACGGAACAAGTGACATGGATTGCCTGTGGGGACCAGCGGCCACTCTGTGTCCACATGTGAATTCTGAACAGTGCTCCTGAGGAAAGTCAAAGATCTGAATAAATGAAAAGGCGAACCCTACGTTCAGGATGAGTTAATTTTGTAAAACTGTCAACTTCTCCCTAACTTATTCTATGAATTCAAAATCATTTTAATGTAGTTGTCATTCTCATGTTAATCTATTTTTTGAAGGAAAATCAGGAACATTCTGAAAATGAGTGAAGAGAGAGGACTAGCCTAACACATGAGAACATAAAAAGCTGCCATGATTAAAACACTGAGACACTGACCCCTATTCAGATGAATAAATAAAACTGAACAGAGCCAGGAATATATCAGAACAGACACAGGAGTTTAGTAGAATAGTACAGGCGCTGCTTCACACCACTGGAGGGAAGACGGATTCATTCCATAAATGTGAGGATGACGACGTAGCTATCTGAGAAAGTGACTCTTAGTGTGCCAGTGCTTTAGAAGTGAAAACGAGATGGTTGGATGGCATCACCGACTCAACGGACATGAGTTTGAGCAGGTTCCAGGAGATGGTGAAGGACAGGAAAGCCTGGCATGCTGCAGTCCATGGAGCTGCAAAGAGTCAGAAAGACTGACCAACCAAACCACAACTGGTGGTCCAGTGGCTAAGACTCCATGCGCCCAATGCAGGGGCCCACGTTTAATCCCTGGTCTGGGAACTAGATCCCACATGCCACAACTAAGAGTTTGCATGCCACAACTAAGACCCCATGCAGCCAAAATTTTTTTTTAATTATAGAAGTGAAAATTAAACATAAAAGCATTAGAAAAAAAAATGAAGAAAATATCCTTATCATCTCACAATGGAAAAGGCATGATATAAAATACAGAGTTTATTTCAAAACAGAACAACAAAACCCAGCTAATTTCACCCAAGGTTAAGAGACAAGACAAAGCCGGGAGGGGCTGGAGAGGGATGGGGAAGCTGGAACAGCACTAACTCAAGCAACCACCAGTGAGACGGGGACCATGGGAAACCTCAAGGGTGTGCACCACAGCTGTTCATAAGTTAGAAACGGAACAATCCAAATGCCCAGCAAAGGGGACTGTTGAGAAGAAAAGTTTGGTGTGATTCCAAAACAGAGTTGTTTGCAGTCACTAAAAATAATGATTTAGTAAATCGAGGAAATGGGACAACATCAAGGCTGTCTTATTAAATGAAAATTCATTGAAGAATATGGAATGACCCATTTTGGAGGGAGAGGAGAAGATACATGTGATTAGGGAAAAAACTAGAAGGCAGGAAATGCACTGGCATTTTGCAGGGGTTGTCTCTGGAGGGAGGGGCTGCCTGTGGAGGCAGGGGCTGCCTGTGGAGGCGGGGGCCACTGGGGCTTCACTGCCAGCCTTGTGCTTTTCTGGGTTTCTCTAAACATAATACCTGTGGTTATTTCTATAACTCCAAGGTTTGAAATCTGAATAACGGAGGAGGTGGTGTGAGTCCATAACCAGGATTCAAGAGGGGAACCACCAGTCCAGACGGGGATGTGACCACTGAGGGCCTGTGGACACCAGAGGAGGGAGGCAGCTGGAGGTGGACTCCGGACTCTGCAGTGACGCCTACCTCATGTTTAATTCTGTGGACACGACACAAGCTTGAGGCAGTCAGGGGCAAGGCGGGGAAGGGAAAGACAAAGGGCGCAGCTCTAGTCCCTGCTGCTGGGGTCCCTGGGGCGGCCGCGGGCAAGGCCTGAGCCCCCAGGCACTCCGAGACGGGAGAAGCAGAGCAATAACTGTGTTCCACACCTTCCACCTCCTGCCTGAGCCTCACAGAGGACTCGGCAGGAATGGACAGTGGCGAGTGGGTGCTGCCTGTGTCTCCTTGGGAGCAGAGAGAGTTCCGGGAGCAGAGAGAAAGGTCTGTCTGCCCACCTTGCTTGAGCTGAACCTTTCCAGCAAGGGGAGAAAAAGGTCAAAGGAAAGTAGGAAGCAGTCTTGCTCCCCCATCTTCTTCAAAGAAATAACTGGATGCGGAAAAATGGGATTCTGAGTCACAAGGAAACGTTATCCCCGAGGATCGGGATCAGAAACAATGGGGAAAGGAGTTATTAACACCATCGGCTCACAGCAAGCTCAGGAAGAAGCTGAACAAACTCTGAACAATTTGTCTCATCCTGCTTTAAAAAGAGGAAATTTCAGAAAGTCAGGAACCATCACGTGCATACAGTTAGAAGCCCTTTCACTCCACTGACATGGTCACGGCTCGTGTCACGAGAGAAAAGCACATCTTCGCTCCTCCTGCAAGGCCTGTGCACCAGAAAGCAAAACCTCTCAGCGCACCGGCAGCGTGGGCACTGCCAGCAGCTGGTTGGACACGGTGCTCCCTGGCCCTCTGACCTGCTGCCCAGAGCCTGCCCTTCAGCAGTCTGGGCCCAGCACGCTGATTTTGAAAAGGTTTAACAGATACTCTCTTTGTAGAATGAAGGGCCCTGCAACATGGTGTTCTCACAAGCCACCCTTCCCATTTCCTGTCACCCCCACCTCACCAACGCCTCAGACCCCAGCTGAAAGGCCCCATTCTTGTCCCATGGAAAAGATCCTATTTAAAACCGAGAAAAGGAGGAAACACACTCAGCCGTCAGGAAGCAATAGCATTAACTCAGGGGCCAAAAACAACACTGCAGGCCGAGAACAATGCAGGAGGCAGCGTGGGGAGGACTGGGGCGGCTTCGCTGGGTGCTTCTGTCCCCGAGGCTGAGAGGGGGCCCGAGTGCGAGTCACTCACGGAGCGTGGAATAGGCAGTGTTTCTAATAATAGAAATAATAAGAATTTATCTGAGCATTTTCATATATTAAAAATATGTTTCCTTCTGGACAGAAATTGGCTTCACATGAGGCACTGGTCTCTCACTCCGTTGTTTAGCTCAAAATATCCCCAGGTACCTAGTGATGTAGCCACAGACCTGCAGGTGTGGTGGAGCTCTCAAAAGGAAAATGATTTCGGAAGAGAGAGAGAGAAAAAAAAAAAAGATTTACCTTCCAAATGATTTTACAAAAAGTAAAGATTCAAGTTTCCCTTAAGATTAACTTTTAAAAACTGAAAATTAAAAATACTATTTACAATAAGCTCCACTCCAAGAATGTATAGTTTCCAGAAATTTTACGCACAATTAAAAAATGAAGATAAAAAAAGCTAATGGGAGGATAAAACATGCCAGGATGTCCCATAATTGCTCCAAGTAGCAGCAAGTTTAGCTTAGAGTTTCCTGACAGTCAAAGGGAAAACAGAACAACACTGATGTGGATTCTTAAAAGATGGGAACACTAGACCACCTTACCTGCCTCCAGAGAAACCTGTATGCAGATCAAGAAGCAACAGGTAGAACCAGACATGGAACAATGGACTGGTTCCAAATAGGAAAAGGAGTACGTCAAGGCTATGTATTATCACCCTGCTTATTTAACTTATATGCAGAGCACATCATGCGAAATGCCAGGCTGGGTGAAGCACAAGCTGGAATCAAGATTGCCGGGAGAAATATCAATAACCTCAGATAGGCAGATGACACCACCTTTATGACAGAAAGCAAAGAGGAACAAAAGAGTCTCTTGAGGAAAGTGAAAAAGCTGGCTTAAAACTCAACATTCAAAAAACAAAGATCATGGCATCCAGTCCCATCACTTCATGGCAAATAGATGGGGAAACAATGGAAACAGTGACAGACTTTATTTTCTTGGGCTCCAAAATCACTGTGGATGGTGACAGCAGCCATGAAATTAAAAGACACTTGTTCCTTGGAAAGAAAGCCACGACAAACCTAGACAGCATATTAAAAAAAAGCAGAGACATTACTCTGCCAACAAAGGTCCATATAGTCAAGAAAGAAAGAAAAGAAAGAAAGGGAAGTTGCTAGGTTGTGTCCAACTCTTTGTGACCCCATGGATTATAGCCTACCAGGCTCCTCTGTCCATGGGATTTTCTAGGCAAGAGTACTGGAGTGGGTTGCCATTGGGTCTAAGCTATGGTTTTTCCTGTAGTCATGTTTGGATGTGAGAGTTGGACCATAAAGAAGGCTGGGCACCGAAGAATTGATGCTCTTGAATTGCGGTGCTGGAGAAGACTCTTGAGAGTCCCTTGGACAGCAAGGAGATCAAACCAGTCCATCCTAAAGGAAATCAGTCCTGAATATTCGTTGGAAGGACTGATGCTGAAGCTGAAGCTCCAATACTGTGGCCACCTGATGGGAAGGGCCGACTTATTGGAAAAGACTCTGATGCTGAGAAAGATTGAGGGCAGGAAAAGGGGACAACAGAGGATGAGACGGTTGGATGGCATCACTGACTCAATGGACGTGAGTTTGAGCAAGCTCCAGGAATAGTGAGGGACAGGGAAGCCTGGGTGCTGCAGTCCATGGGGTTGCCAAGAGTTGGAAACGACTGAGTGACTGAACAACAACTGTGACATAAAGACCTTAGAACAAAGCTCCAAGTTCAGGTTTAATGCTGACTCTCCCTGCCTGCAAGAAGGCCACCATCTCTGCTTCACTGATACTGGGGTTGCCTCCCACGCCAAATGCTTACCCTGTATCTATCAGTGACGGTTTCAGCAATGGACAGGTGACCCTATCCTGCCCAGCAAGCCATAAGGAGAAATCTGCAAGAATGATTGTGAATCGAGTTCTCACTCCCCCCAGAGAGCCACAGAAAGAGTCTCTCTCTCTCTCTCCCCCTCTCTCTAGGTGGGTTGAGTCTGAATGTGACACCCAGCACTGTTGCAGCCATATCGTTCCTAGTTCAAGGATGAAGCCACCTCCAACAGAGAGAATGCTGAAGGATGGAAGAAACCTGGGTTTCCAGTGTTATCAACCAGCCCTGGGAACCTCAAAACTCTAGACTTCCTGTTCAGTGAGATAACTGCCTGTCCTGTGGCAGAATACTAGATTCGTTCATGGTTTTTGTTTCTATGGAAACAAAACATAAAAGCTCAGGTTTTAGAGGGCAAACACAAAACTAGAAATGGGAATTTTCTACACAAAACAGAAATCTTGAATAAATAAGACTATTCATCCCAGCATTATGTTTTTTTTTTTTTTCCTTCGAATCCATCACAGGAATGGAGGATCACCCCTCAGCAGACATTTTCCTCAAGCCAGACAGGTCTATGTCAGCCTGTCTGTAAGGACATCGACTTATGACGTAGCCTGCCACATGTGAGCAGTCTCTGGTGCAGGAACGGCTAGAAAGAGACCTCTTTGTCATCAAGCCTCTGCCAGCTCCTATATAACTTGTGTGGCAGAGCCAGGCCCATTTGAAAACTTAACACATGTGCCAGAAAGAAAACTACCACAATCCAGCATTATTTAAAAGAGCAGAAGACTGGACACAGCCTTAATATACATCATTGGGTGAGTGGAGGCAGATATCCATCTAAAGTTACTGGTCAAATGTATGCACAGTATCCCAGAGAGCCATAAAAAAGAAATGGGGAGACTTCCCTGGTGGTCCAGTGGTTAAGAATCCACCTTGCAATGTAGGAGTCACTGGTTCGATCCCTAGTCGAGGAGCTAAGATGACGCATGCCACAGGGCAGCTGAGCATTGCACCGTGACTACCGAAGCACACGCGCCACAAGGAGCGTCCGTGTGCCACAGCAAAAGATCTGATGCAAGTAAGACTCGATGCAGCCAAATAAATACAAAAAAAGAAATAAGAAAGAAACCACTATTCACTAAGTAAAAAACATGGAGAACACTGCATAGAGTGCTTTTGCCTGGAAAATCCCATGGATGGGGAGGAGCCTGGTAGGCTGCAGTCCATGGGGT
Source organism: Budorcas taxicolor (assembly GCF_023091745.1). Classification (NCBI taxonomy): domain Eukaryota; kingdom Metazoa; phylum Chordata; class Mammalia; order Artiodactyla; family Bovidae; genus Budorcas; species Budorcas taxicolor. The sequence goes on from NW_026292312.1 coordinate 75,318, forward strand.
CGCTAAGAGTTGGACACGACTGAGCAACTTCACTTTCACGTTTCACTTTCATGCATTAGAGAAGGAAATGGCAACCCACTCCAGTGTTCTTGCCTGGAGAATCCCAGGGACCAGGGAGCCTCATGGGCTGCTGTCTATGGGGTCGCACAGAGTCGGACACGACTGAAGCAACTTAGCAGCAGCAAGAGGAGAGAAATATATGTATTTTCTTACAAATACCTAAAAAATTACTCAGACACTTCACAACTTAAAAGAACAGACATTTATTATCTCAGTGTCTGTGGGTCAGGAATTTGGGGTGCCTTTGTAGGATGGTTCTGGTTTAGTCTCTCTCTCAGAGTTGCAGTCAAGATGTTACCCAGAGAGTGGTATAAGTAAAAGTGGAGTCAGGACCTTCAAAAGTTCTAACCAAGCTCCAGAAAGGCAGTAAGAAAACTGACAAAAGTGGTCAGAACTAAATTTTCAGAGTCTGGAAATTAACCAGAAGATTTCAGCAATCTGGGAAGTTTCAATCAAGAAAAGTGACCGAAACTCAGTAACGACAGTGAGCTTTGGGGCAATTTAACTTGTCTTATTTCTACCCCCCTCTCTCTGGCTCCATGATAGCCTTGAAAATCACCAACCACAATCACAGTGGAAAACAGCTGCCTGGCAGACAGCAGGAGAGGCAAGCCGGGGTCAGGGCTTCTTGAAAGCCTCATTCCCACAGAACCGCCATCATGTGACCTGTCTGGTGGCTCCCGGAATCCTCTATTGCAAGGCTGTCCTCATTGATTAGACTTGGAGCTGGTCCAGTGAGAAAAGTCTTTTCCCTGAGGGTGTTGGTAAAAACATTTCAAGATAATTTTTTTGATGCTATGGCTACTGCAGGCTGTAGGTAACAATTGAGGCAAACAACAGGCTACCTCAAAAAGTTTCAAAGTAAAATCTAGGGAAGGAGATGTCTATAAGGGCTTTGAAAATCTGAAATGTTCCTCAGAATCCAGAAGGCTGAGCCACAAGTAGTAGGATTGTGTACACGCTCAGAAAAGAACTGATAAGGCCCTCTTACTGCAAGCTGACACTGAGGCTCTTTACAAGCAGAAAGTGAAGTGTAAGGCAGAGATATTACTAAGTCTCTGGCCGAGGGTTGAAGGCATACCACAACAAGCATACAGAACCCCTTGGCAATGACCAGGTGATTTATTGTTCCAGGCAGTAAAGGAAATCGTCGACCAATTGTTGGCACTAATCTAACCAAGCAGAGACTTCAAAAAGCATACAAACCTTACAAAAATAGTTCAGAGAAGTTACCTAACAAGTAACTTCAGCAACTACAAAAACCTCTGAGGATGAGGGAAGAACCTGAATTCCAAAGCCGCCACATTATATTAATTTAAATGGCCGATTTTCATGAAAATATTACAAGACATGCAAAGAAACAAAAAAAAAAATGTGATCCAGATTATGGAGGCAGGGGGCAGGGGGCAAAACTTTATCAATAAGAAATAGCTTCAAAGACCAGACCAGAGACTTTAAATCAGCTACTTAAAATATATTCAAAGAACTAAAAGGAATACTATTTGTACTAAAGGAAAGTAAGAACACAGTGTATTACCAAAGAGAGGATCAATAGAGAGAGGGAAACCATAAATTTCTCTACAATTTTACTTTTAAACTTTTAAAAAAATTTTTAAAGATTTTACTTTTAAACTTTTTGTAGAGGAACAAGGGCAAAAAGGATGTTTGAAGAAATAATGGCAGAAAATTACCCAAATCTGATGAAAAACATCTGCCTACAGACCCAAGAAGCTCAATGAACTCCAAATATGATAAACTCATAGACAACCATACCGAGACACATCATAATCCCACTACTGAAAGCCAGAGAAAGAGAATCTTAAAAGCCAGAAGAGAGAAGTGACTTAGCACATAGCATGTGTAAGACATCCTCAGTAAGAGCAGCAGCTGGTTTCTCATCATGAAACTATGGAGGCCAGGAGGCAGTGACATGCCATGGCGCTGGGATGTGGGTGGGCATCCGATATATAAAGATTTAATGTGGGTGATACCAACACGAAGCAAGGGAGAAACAGAAATGCATATGAGCAAAATTTTCAGTATTATTGGAATAGAGTTGGTATTAATCTGAACTCGATGATTAGACTATTAGACATGAAGATATCCAGAACAACCACTAAGAAAATAATTCAAAAGACACATAATAAAAGAAATGACAAGCTAATTCAAATGGTGCTCTAGGGAATATCTATTCAACAGAAAGAAGGCAGTTGTGGAAGCAGAGGAACAGAAAAGATGTGAGACACAGAAGAAACCAATAGCCAAAAGGAAGGCATAAAGTCCACTTTATCAAACACTGCGGCTAAAGGTGGAGACTGTCATAAGGGATTTTTAAAAACAATCAAACTACATGCTATCCAATCAATACAAGAGACACACCTTAGATTCAGAGACAAAACAGGTTGAAACTACAAGGATACAAATGATCTATCCCTCAGCAACTGAAAGAGAACTGAAGTGGCTATACTGACATCAGACAAAATACCCTTTAAAACAACAACAAAAACTTGTTACCAGGAACACAGAAGGACATTTTATCATGCTAAAAGAAGCAGTCTATCAAGTTCAGTTCAGTCGCTCAGTCGTGTCCGACTCCTTGCAACCCCATGAATCGCAGCACGCCAGGCCTCCCTGTCCATCACCAACTCCCGGAGTTCACTCAGACTCACGTCCATCGAGTCAGTGATGCCATCCAGCCATCTCATCCTCTGTCGTCCCCTTCTCCTCCTGCCCCCAATCCCTCCCAGCATATAACAATTATAAACATATATACCTAATACTTTTCACTTTCATGCATTGGAGAAGGAAATGGCAACCCACTCCAGTGTTCTTGCCTGGAGAATCCCAGGGACCAGGGAGCCTGGTGGGCTGCCGTCTATGGGGTTGCACAGAGTCGGACACGACTGAAGCGACTTCGCAGCAGCAGCAAAATGCATGAAGCAAAGACCAAAAGAACTGAAGGGAGAATTAGACAATTTAACAATAATCATCGGAGGAGTCCTCAGTACCCCGCTTTCAATTATAGGTGGACAGAGGATCAACAAGGAGATAGATCTGAACAACACTGTAATGCAGCTGGGCTTCCAAGATGGCAACAGTGGCAAAGAACCTGCCTGCCAATGCAGGAGACACGAGACACAGGCTCAGTCCCTGGGTGAGGAAGACCCCCTGGAGGAGGGCATGGCAACCCACTGCAGTATTCTTGCCTGGAGAACATGACAGGCCAGGATACAAGGCTCAATAAGTTTAAAAGGACTGAACTCATACAAGGTATGTTCTTTACTCAAAATGGAATAAAACTAGAAATAAATAACAGGGAAATTTGAATATTCACAAATATGTGGAAGTTGAACAACATAATCCTTAATCACTAAAAGATTGATGAACAAGTAACAAGAGAAATTAGAAAATACTTTGAGATGAATGAAAATGAAAATATAAGGGGCTAAAATTTACAGAATGTAGCGAAAGCTGTGCTTGCAGAAAAATTTCCAGCTGTAAATTATACATTAAAAAGATGACAACTCAAATCAACAGCTTTCTATCTTAATAAGTTGGTAAAAGAAATGCAAACTAAATCAAAGGAAACCTTAGGAAAGAAATAATAAAGATTACAGCAGAAGTAATTGCAGCAAAGATAGGAAAACAATAGAAAAATATCAACAAGGTCAGAAGGTGATACTCTGAAAGATGAACAAATTGAAAAACTTTGGGCCAGATAGAATATAAAAAAGAGAAAATCATGAATGAAAGACGGGGTCACATCACTACCAACCTTACAGAAATAAAAAGGATTATAAAAGAACACTATGAATAACTATGTAACAACACTTGAGATAACTAGGTGAAAGGTACAAATTCCTAGAAAGACACAAATTAACGAAACTGACTTAGTAAGAAATTGAAAAGCTGAACAGATCTATAATAAACAGAGGTAGAATTAGTGATCAAAAAATTTCCCACAAAGAAACCCTCAAGACCAGATGGCTTTACCACTGTATTCTACCAACATCTAAAAAAGGATTAACACCAACTGCTGTCAAATTCCTCCTAGAAACAGAAGAGGAAGGAACACTTCCCAGATCATTTTGTGAGGCCAGTATTACCCTTCTGGCACCAAAACTAGACAAATATATAACAAGAAAACTATCAATCAGTGTCATTTATAAATATAGATGCAAAAACTGTCTATAAAACGCTAGCAAACTGAATGCAGCTACACATAAAAAAGCGAGATTTATCTCAGGAATGCAAGATTGGTCCAATGTTGGAAAATCACTGTAACACATTTTACTCAGAGAATAAAACTGCATGATTATCTCAGGAAGCATTTGATAAAATCCAACACTCTTTCATGATAAAAAAAAAAAATACCAATAACTAGAAATAGAAAAACCCACAGCTGACTTCTTCATTAGTGGTGAAAGTCTGGAAACTTTGTGCCCAAGATCAGGAATGAAACAAAGATACCTGCTCTCACTACTGCTCAACACTGTACTGAGGCAAAGCACCAGGAAAACTGGGGAGTGGGAGGGGGGAGGAGTGGCGGGGAGAAAGAAAAGTCTCCAGATCAGAAGGGAAAAATTAAAATTATGTCTATTTGCAGACAATATGATCTTGTATATAGAAAACCCCAAGGAATACACACACACACAAACTCATTAGACCTAATGTTGGGGATCAGAGGGGTTTCCCTGGTGGCTCAGATGGTAAAGAGTCTGCCTGCATTGCAGGAGACCGGGGTTCGATCCCTGGGTTGGGATGATCCCTTGGAGAAGGCAACGGCTACCCACTCCAGCATTCTGGCCTGGAGAATTCCATGGACTGTATAGTCCATGGGGTCACAAAGAGTCGGACACGACTGAGCTACGTTCACTTTCATTTTCACTTGGGATCAGAGCAGGCCACTCCAAGATATGCCACGATGGCACACTGATGATCTTGAGTTAAGTTACTTGAGAAATAGAGGACAAAATGATATAAAAAATACTCTGACCTTCCTGCTTCCCCCTGAAAGAGGGAAGAAAATCTCCTCCCTATACCGGGAGAACAGAAAGCATCCTTATCACCAGAGTTAGGGAATTCAAGGCTAAGAAAGCTGTATAAACAAATTTTGCAACTTTAAGCACAAGCCCCTTCATTAAATTTTCACAAATAATTGTTTCTTTGTTCAAAATTGATATATAACATATTCTACTTTGGTCACTTTGGGAGTCTCATTTCTATGAGACCTCCATGTGTACAAAATAGTTCCTTTCCCTCCTGTTAATCTGTTTGGTGTCTATTCAATTATTATACCAGCCAAAAGAACTCAAAAGGGGTAGGGGGAAATGTCCTCCTTCCCAAAAGTAGCAAGGTTGCAGGATACAATTTCAATATATGAGGTACCATTTCCCGCCAGTCAGAATGGCTGCGATCCAAAAGTCTGCAAGCAATAAATGCTAGAGAGGGTGTGGAGAAAAGGGAACCCTCTTACACTGTTGGTGGGAATGCAAACTAGTACAGCCACTATGGAGAACAGTGTGGAGATTCCTTAAAAAACTGGGAATAGAAATGCCTTATGACCCAGCAATCCCACTGCTGGGCATACACATCGAGGAAACCAGAATTGAAAGAGACACGTGTACCTCAATGTTCATCGCAGCACTGTTTATAATAGCCAGGACATGGAAGCAACCTAGATGTCCACTGGCAGATGAATGGATAAGAAAGCTGTGGTACATACACACAATGGAGTATTACTCAGCCATTAAAAAGAATACATTTGAATCAGTGCTAATGAGGTGGATGAAACTGGAGCCTATTATACAGAGTGAAGTAAGCCAGAGAGAAAAACACCAATACAGTATACTAACGCATATATATGGAATTTATAAAGATGGTAACAATAACCCTGTATGCAAGACAGCAAAAGAGACACAGATGTATAGAACAGACTTTTGGACTCTGTGGGAGAGGGAGAGGGTGGGATGATTTGGGAGAATGGCACTGAAACATGTATAATATCATGTAAGAAACGAATCGCCAGTCCAGGTTCGATGCATGATACTGGATGCTTGGTGCTGGTGCACTGGGATGACCCAGAGGGATGGTATGGGGAGGGAAATGGGAGGGGGATTCAGGATGGGGAACACGTGTATACCTGTGGCGGATTCATGTTGATGTATGGCAAAACCAATATTGTAAAGTAATTAACTTCCAATTAAAATAAATAAATTTATATTTAAAAAATTTCAATATATAAAAATCAGGTCTATCACTTCACTGTATGTACAGCAGAAACGAATAAAACATTGTAAAGCAATTATATTTCAATAAGAAAATCATCTACTTCTACACACTATGAATGATTAAGAATGAAATTAAGGAAATATAGGTAATATAATAATCTATAATGGAAAGGATCAAATATATATAGTGTTTGAATCAATAATAAATACTGAATAAAGAATCAATAATATATACTGTTGTGGCTGTTCAGTCGCTAAGTTGTGTCCAACTCTTTACGACCCCATGGACTGCAGCACACCGGGCTTCCCTGTCCTTCACTATTCCCTGGAGTTTGCTCAAATCCATGTCCATTGAGTCAGTGATACCATCCAACCATCTCATCCTCTGTCACCCCCTGCTCCTCCTGGTATATTATATATACACTTCCAATAGCCATATGTTCAAATCTCAACCCCAGTGCCTCAGAAGTGACTTTATTTGCAATAGGGTCGTTTGTGGATGTAATTAGTTAAGACGAGGTCACACTGGAATAGGGTGGACCCCTAAATCAATACGATTGGTGTCCTTATAAAAAGGTGCCACATGGGATGTACCTACAAGCCAATGAACACCAAAGGTTGCTGGGAAACCACCACAAGCTAGCAAGAGACAAGGCTGGATCTACCTACAGGATTGAGGAAGCATGGCCCTGAAGATACCTTGATCTCAGACTTCTAAGCTCCAGAACTATGAGAAAGTGGATCCCTATTGTTTTAAGACACCCAGTTTGTAGTTCTTTACTATGGCAGCCCTAGGAAGCTAATACAATCCACAGATTGATCTATGGACTCAACACCACCCCCTTTAAAGGCCCAATTGCCATTTTTGGGGGAGGTAGGAAATGTCAAGCCGATCCTAAAAATTCATATGGAAATACCTAAGACCTGGATAGCCAAAACAGTCTTGAAAGAGAACAACAAAGTTGGAAGATGCGCACTTCATGACTTTAGAACTTTCTATACGTGCTAAGTCGCTTCAGTCGTGTCCGACTCTTTGCGACCCTCTGTACTGTAAGCCCACCAGGCTTCTGTCCATGGGGATTCTCCAGGCAAGAGTACTAGAGTGGGTTGCCATACCCTCTTCCAGGGGGTCTTCCTGACCCAGGGATCGAATCTGCATCTATGTCTCCTGCATTGGCAGGAAGGTTCTTTATCACTAGCACCACCTGCAAAGCCCAAAACTTTCTATAATGAAGACTTTAGTAATGAAGACTGTGTAATACCTGCGTAAGGATAGGTATATAGGTTAATGGGATAGAATTGAGAGTCCAGAAATAAACCCTTACATTTATGATTAACTGATTTCCTACAAGGGTGCCAAGATCTTCCAATGGGGGAAAAGAACAGTCTTTTCAACAAATGGGGCTGAGACAACTGGATATCTCCATGCAAAAGAATAAAGTTGGACCCCTACCTCACACCACATAAAAAAATTAACACAAAGCAGATCAAGGACCTAAACATGAGAGCTAAAACTATAAAACTTTTAGATGAAACAGTTTACCTGGTGGTTCTTATTTCCTGGGCTTCCCTGGTGGCTCACCAAAGAATCTGCCTGCAATGCAGGAGACCAGGGTTCAATCCCTGGGTTGGAAAGATCCCCTGGAGAAGGGAACAGCTACTCACTCCAGTATTCTGGCCTGGAGAATTCCATGGACTGTATAGTATTTAGATGAAAACACAGGCATAAATCAGTGACCTTGGGTTAGGCAGTGATTTCTTAAAGCACAAGCAACCGAAGGAAAAAATAGATAAATCAGATTTCAACAAAACCTAGAACTCTGCGCTTCAAAGGACACTATTAGGAATGTGAAAAAAAAAAAACAATTCATAGAATGAGCGAAAGTATTTGCAAATCATATACCTGATAAGGTCCCAATAAACAGAATATATAAAGAATTTTATAACTCAACAATTAAAAGATAAATCCAGTTCTTAAATGAGCAAAGGATTTGAATAGACATTTCTTCAAAGAATATACACATATGGTCAATAAGCACATGAACAGATGCTCAACATCCTTAACCATCAGGGAAATGCACAACAAAACTACAGTAAGACACCATTTCACACACTCCCATATGACATCATCAAAAAAGGACAGTTAGTAAGTTTTGCTGAGAATGTGGAGGAATTGGAAACCCCACACATTGCTTGTTGGAATGTAAAATGGTGCGGTTGCTTTGGAAAACAGTTTGGCAACTTTTCAAAAAAGTCAAACATCAAGTTACCGTGGGACACCAACAAGTGCACTCGTAGATACACACTCAAGTGAAATGAAAACTCAAGATTCATACAAAAAATTTTATACGTTCACAGCAGCACTATTCACAATAACTAAAAAGTTGAAACAACCCAAATGTTCATAGACGGATAAATGTATAAACAAAACGTGGTATCATCCATACATTGGAATATTACCAGCCCATATAAAGGAGTGGAATACTGATATACTGGAACATGGTTGAATGCTGAAAACATGATGCTAAGTGATGGAAGCCAGGTACAAAGACCATAATATTCTGTTTGTATGAAATTTCCAGGCAAATCCATAGACTTGAAAGCAGGCTAGTGGGGACATCCCTGCTGGCTCGGTGGTTAAGAATCCACCTGCCAGTGCAGGGGACACGGTTCCATCCCTGGTTGGAGAAGATTTCACATGCCTCGGAGCAACTAAGCCCAGCGTACCACAACTCCTGAAGCCTGTGTGCTCTAGGGGCCATGAGCTGCAACTACTGAGCCTGTGCATGCCACAACTACTGAAGCCCACGAGCCGCAAGCTCCAAGCCCATGTGCTGCAGCTACTAAAGCCTATGAGCCCAGAGCCCGTGCTCTGCAATGGAGAGCAGCCCCTGCTCGCCACAGCTGGAAAAAGCCCGAGCACAGCAACGAGGAGCCAGCAGCCCAAAACAAATGAGTACTGGTTCATTTATTTAGATATTTTTAGGCAGATTAGTGGTTGCCAAGAGCTGGGGGTAGAGAAATGGGGAGTGAATTGGTACGAGGCTTCCTTTGGGGATGATGGGCATGTTCTGAAATTAGATAGCGGTGACAGCTGCACAATCTTGGGACTATACTAAAAACCACTAGGTTTATACTTCGAAAGGGCAAACCTTATGATATGTGAATTATATCTCAATTAGAAGAATAAGATGTTATCTGGGGTGCAGTCATCTGAAAGCTTCACTGGGGCTGGAGGGTTGGTCCACGTCCAAGGTGACTTTCTCCCATTGTGGTTGTGGGTTCAGTCCCTCACCAGGTGGACCTCTCAAAAGGCTGCCAAAGTGTCTTTCCAACAAGGCAGCTGGCTTCGCACAGAGCAATTAATCCAAGGAAGTCACAAAGTATTCAGATGACCTAGTCTGGGATGTTACAGACTGCCACTCTGTCATGTCCTGTTAAGTGAGTCACTAAGCCCAGCCCATAACCAAGGAGAGGGATGAAACATACACCTCTTGAAGGGAGGGAGTCTTAATAATGCATGGACATGTGTCATGGATCACTGCCTTGTCATGGTAGAGGGCCTTGCATAACTCAACGAACCTATGAGCCATGCTGTGCAGGACCACCCAGGACATCACAGTGGAGAGTTCTGACAAAATGTGATCCACTGGAGGAGGGAATGGAGCAAACCACCTTGGTATACTTGCTGTGAGAACTTCATGTACTGTATAAAAAGGTAAAAAGATACGACACCAAAAGATGAGCCTCCCAGGTTGGAAGGTGTCCAATATGCTACTGGGGAAGAGTGGAGAAAGAAGAGGCTGCATGAAAGCAGAAATGACGCCCAGTTGAGGATGTGTCTAGTGATGAAAGTAAAATCTGATGCTGTGAAGAACAGTATCGCATAGGAACCTGGAATGTTAGGTCCATGAATCAAGGTAAATTGGAAGTGGTCAAGAAGGAGATGGCAAGAGCGAACATTGACATTTCAGGAATCAGTGAACTAAAATGGACCAGAATGGGCAAATTTAATTCAGATGACCATTATATCTACTTACTGTGGGCAAGAATCCTGTAGAAGAAATGGAGTAGCCCTCATAGTTAACAAGAGTTTGAAATGCAGTACTTGCGTGCAATCTCAAAAATGACAATGATCTAGGTTCATTTCCAAGGCAAACCATTCAACATCACAATAATCCAAGTCTATGCCCCGACCACTGATGCTGAAGAAGCTGAAGTTGAATGATTCTATGAAGACCTACAAGACCTCCTAGAGCTAACACCCAAAAAAGATGTCCTATTCATCATAGGGGATTGAAATGCAAAAGTAGGAAGTCAAGATATACCTGGAGTAACAGGCAAGTTTGGCCTTGGAGTACAAAATGAAGCAGGGCAAGGCTAACTGAATTCTGCCAAGTGAACACACTGGTCCTAGGAAACACCCTCTTTCAACAACACAAGAGATGACTCTTCACATGGACATCATCAAATAGTCAATACTGAATTCAGATTGATTATATTCTTTGTAGCCAAAGATGGAGAAGCTCTATACAGTTAGCAAAAACAGAACTAGGAGCTGACTGTGGCTGAGATCATCAGCTCCTTATAGCAAAATCCAGGCTTAAACTAACGAAAGTGGGAAAACCAGTAGGCCAGTCAGGTCCGACTCAAATCCCCTATGAATACACAGTGGAGTTGATGAACAGAGTCAAGGGATTGGATCTAGTAAATAGAGTGCCTGAAGAACTATGGACAGAGTTTCGTAATATCGTACAGGAGATACTGAACAAAACCATCCCAAAGAAAAAGAAATGCAAGAAGGCAAAGTCGTTGGTCTGAGGAGGCTTTACAAATAGCTGAGGAAAGCAGAGAAGCGAAAAGCAATGATGAAAGCAATGATACACTCAACTAAATGCAGAGTTCCAGAGAACAGCAAGGAGAGACAAGAAGTCCTTCTTCACTGAACAGTGCAGAGAAACAGAAGAAAACGACAGACGAGGAAAGACTAGAGAGCTCTTCAAGAAAACTGGAAATATCAAAGGCACATTTCATCCAAAGACGGGCACAATAAAGAACAGAACACAATAAAGACCGAATAGAAGCAGAAGAGATCAAGAAAAGATGGCAAGAATACACAGAACAACTGTACAGAAAAGCTCGTAATGACCTGGATAGCCCCGATGGTGCAGTCCCTCACTCACAGCCAGACATCCTGGAGTGTGAAGGCAAGCGGGCCTTAAGAAGCACTGCTGCCAATCAAGTAAGTGGAGGGGATGGAATTCCAGCAGAGCTATTTCAAATCCTAACAGATGATGCTATTAAAGTGCTACACTCAATATGTCAGCAAATTTGGAAAACCCAGCAGTGGCCACAGGACTGGAAAAGGTCAGTCTTCACCCCAATTTGCAAGAAGGGCAGTACTAAAGAAAGCACAAACTACTAGACAGTTCTCCCATGCTAGTAAGGTCATCCTGAAAACCCTTCAAGCCAGGCTTCAGTATCACGTGAACGGAGAACTTCCAGATGTTCAAGCTGGGTTTAGCAAGGCAAAGGAACCAGAGATCAAACTGCCAACATTTGCTGAGTCCAAGAGAAAGCAAGGGAGTTCCAGAAAAACATCTACCTCTGTGTTTCATTGACTATGTTAAAGTCCGACTGTGTGGATCACAACAAACTGTAGAAAACCCTTAAAGAGATGGGAATACCACACCATCTTACCTGTCTCCTGAGAAACCTGTATTCAGGTCAAAAAGCAACAATTAGAACCTTATTTGGAACAACTGACTGGTTCAAAATTGAGAAAGGAGTAGGACAAGGCTGCTTACTGACACCATGTTTATTCAACTTATATGCAAAGCACATCATGTAAAATGTCGGGCTGGATGAATTTGCAAGCTGGAATCAAGATTGCTGGGAGAAATATCAATCAGCTCAGGTATGCAGATGATACCACGCTAATGGCAGAGAGCAAAGGGGAACAAAAGAGCATCTTGATGAGGGTGAAAGAGGAGGGTGAAAAAGCTGGCTTAAAATTCAATATTCAAAAAACTAAGGTCATGGTATCTGGTACCATCACTTCATAGCAAATAGAAGGGAGAAAGGTGGAAGCAGTATCAGATTTCCTCTTCTTGGGCTCTAAAGTCACTGTGGATGGTGACTGCAGCCACGAAACCAGAAGACAACTGCTTCTTGGCAAGAAAGCTATGACAAACCTAGACAGTGTATGAAAAGCAAAGACATCACTTTGCAAACAAAAGTCCGTATAGTCAAGGCTGTGGCCTTTCCAGTAGTCATGTATGGATGTGAGAGCTGGACCAAAAAGAAGGCTGAGCAATGAAGAACTGACTGAAGAATTTATGGTTTCAAACTGTGGTTCTGGAGGAAACTCTTGAGAGTCCCTTGGAAAGCAAGGAGATAAAACCAGTCAGTCTTAAAGGAAATCAAATCTCACTGGAAGGACTGGTACTGAAGCTCCAATACTTTGGCCACCTGATGCGAAGAGGTGACTCGCTGGAAAAGACCCTGATGATGGGAAAGACTGAAGGCAGAAGGAGAAGAGGGAGACAGAGAATGGGATGGTTGGATGGCATCACTGATTCAATGGACATGAACTTGGGCAAACTCCAGGAGATGGTGAGGGACAGAGAAGCCTGGTGTGCTGCAGTCCATGGGGTCACAAAAAGTGAGACATGATTTGGCGACTGAACAACAGTTTAAAACCTGCCACATGTATGTGTAACATATCCAGGACATATTAGAAGCTGGCAACAGGGCTCCATGTGCAAAGGGGGAGCCAGCAGGCTGAAGGACATGAGCTGGATGGAAACTGCTCACTGTAAACTCATTTGTAACTTTTGAACTGTGAACCATGTACATGCTGCCTGTTCAAATAATTAAAAAAATTTTTTTAATTAAAAATATTCATTTTCTTTTAAGAAGGAAAATAGTCTTAACTTGTAACTTGCTTTGCTAGCTGAATCTGTTAAGTCCTAAATCAAATTGCACTTTTATAAACACAAACTCGACTTTTTGGTATATACTCAAAACAACTGAAAGCAGGGGTTTGAACTGCCATTTGTACACCTGTGTTCATAGCGGCATTATTCACAAGAACCAAAAAGCAGAAGCAACCAAAATGCCCACCATAAAATGAATGGATAAACAAAATATGATATGGGGGAATAAGGAGTTATTGTTTAATGAGTACAGAATTTTTGTTGGGAATGATGAAAAGCTTTAGTATAGAAATTACGGTTGCCATACACTGTAAACATATTTAATGCCTCCAAACTGTACACTTAGGAATGGTTAAAATAATAAATATTACATGTTTAAAAAAACTTTACCACAGTTAAGTAACACCAAAATTCATGGAAATGATGATGGTTAAGTCTATGAGAGTAAAATTCATTGTGAACAGTTACTGGTTCAGTAATTACAGATTTATTTTCTGTAGAATACATATTAATGAATAATGCAATGAACAGCACAGGTTTTAAACACTCTACATTTCTGCAAGCTTTGAATTCTGTCCAAATAAGATCCCTTCTGCTTTGCACATATTTCTACCAACATCATCTATAACATTAGCTCAGCCAATTTCCACTTCAGGTCCTACTGAATCAGTGATTTATCTTTAAAAATATTCTCACCAGTAGCTGTTCCATGCAGATTACTCTACAGACTAATTCTTCAGACTCTTCAAAGTTGGCACCGACTCTTGCATAACTGAGCAGTATTGGTAACATTCTTTGACTTATCAAGAGTCAAGAAAAACCATTTAGAATTATCTACTTTTTTAAAAATTGACTATTCATATTGCTCCCCATGTTTTCAGCTCTTTAAACAACCACTCTCACCCAAAGACTAACAGTTTTAAACAAGCTAATTTATCTGGAAGAAACATGTGCAGAGAAAACAAACTCCTCAGCACTGGTAACAGCTTCCCCTGCCCACCTGCCGAATGAGCCACTCATACCTTAACAACATTGAAGGCCCACTTTTCTTTTTCAATGAAAGTGTGCACTAACGATTTGTAAAAATAAAATGTGACGATACGGTAACCAGTATGGCCCTCAACCACTATGGCGTCGTAAACGGGTGACTGCAATCTGTAGTGTGAAGTGGTCACAGTGCCTCCTTACTGTCTCTGTGGCAACTATGTGACCCAGCCACTGAATCAGGGACACAGCCGCCTACAGTTTGTGAACAAAAGAATGTGGCTGCGTCCCAATGAAACTCTGTATGCAGACGCTGACTTCAATTGAACAGAATTTCCTCAGCCCACAGGATTCTCCTCTTGCTGTTGCTGGCTTTTAAAGCAGTGGTCTCTAACCTTTCCGGCGCCAGGAACCGGTTTCGTGGGATTTTTCCACGCACCGGGGCGGGGGGCGGGGTACGGTGTCAGGATGATTCCACCTCATTACATTTATTGAGCACTCTGTTTCTATGATCACTACATCAGCTCCACCTCAAAACATCAGGCATTAGATTCTGGAGGGTGGGGATCCCTGTTTTAAAGCACTTAGAAATGTGAAAACCGTTTTTAGTTCACGGCTTATTCACACATGGGCAGCTGAGCAGTTTGCGGACCCCTGCAGTTGAAAAAGAGAAAACGAGCTTTACCCACCTTCCTCACAACTGAATCTGGCTGTTTGCTCTCTCCAGCGTCTAATGAGGAAAAGCGGCAATCTCAAGTAAAAAGAAAGTTAAAACTCCTGAAACTATCAATAAAATTATCAAACATCGGACAAGTTTAATTTAGAAACCAAATGTAACATTTAAAATGATTCAGAGTAACAGGGAGTTTTCCTACTTGTGAGAGAAAAACTGCAATTACATACCAATAAAACTGAAAATCTTAATGACATAGGCAATACACAGAATATGAGTTCATATATTCACGGAGATAGGATATACCTCTATGAATTTTGCCGCTCAGACACCGTCTCAACAGCAGTGAGTCAGCCAAGTAGGGGAAGGACATTGGCAGAGCTCCCATGCTTCAGCCAGAGGAGCTCCTCTTACCACTGTTTTCTTTTTTTAACTTAAAAAAAATTTTTTTTGATTTTTACAAATGTTGCTATACAACGCCAATCAGGCTATGATTATATATACGTCCCCTCCCGCCCATCCCCAACCTGGGTTCTGATACAGATTCTAGGGAGAGGCTCTGTATCTCTCACTGTCTTAGAGCTATTTTACAGCTCTCTAAGGTGTAGATGCCTGACAATGCAAATAACTCTTACCTATAGACAAATGTAAGTAAATTCTGTTGGCTAGAGGTTTTTAGCTGACTTCCCTCTGGTGGAAGAAGTTGGTCTTGTGTCCATTTATAAATTCCCTTCCTCCAAATTTGTCCCTGACTTCTCCTTTCAACTGACTGTAACATCGGTTTTTTAAAAATTAGGTTTTTAAAAAATACTTACCAAGTTCATTTTATATCTGTGTGACAGTCATTTCACTTTGTTGAAAATTGTACTTTAACAAAACTAAGGACAATATGGGCTCCCTGGAGGCTCCGCGGTAAAGAATCAGCCTGCAATTCAGGGGCCGCAGGAGACATGGGTTCCATCCCTGGGTGGGTAAGATCTCCTGGAGGAGGGCATGGCAACCCACACCAGTATTCTTGCCTGGAGAATCCCCATGGACAGAGGAGCCTGGAGGGCTATAGTCCATGGGGTCAAACAGAGTCCAACACGACTGAGCGACTTAGCACAGCCCAGAAGGACAATATAGGGAAAAAAAAGAAGAAAATTACCTTCAAAACGTTCCTGGGACTCTTTGAAATCTTGAAGCAGCAGAGTCGGTGACACAAAAGGCAGAAGTCTATCATATTTCAGCCATATGCCAACAGACATCATCAGACGCAAACAACACAGGAGAGACGCTAGTCCGGCGGCGTCCAGCCCAGCTGGGATGCAACTGCCCGCGAGCACACTTAGCACCACGGGCACCTCGAGCGGACACACCTGGGCCGCGCCCCTCGCCCCACCATGCCTGAAGCCACGCAAATCTCCGGCTGGGGGCAGCGCCTCACCACCTGCTTTTAACAAGTTCCACGCGAGGTTCTAATGAGCCCAGGGCTGATTTTACAGATGCAAGAACTAAGGCCTAGGAGAAACTCCTTAACGCAGATGGAGAATAAAACCGCTTCTCTGTGCCGCCCCAACCGGCTCCCTGCTCCTCCCCAACCCTTCCCATCCCTCATCTCACTCATCTGGAGGCCTTAGAGGCGACCCAGCCGGGCAGGCGTGGGTCAGCGAAGGCACTGCCTCCTAGTGAGGGAGCGCGGCAAACATCACAGGACACAGCCTTGTACTTTTTCTTACCCACTGGTCATTTTAAACTAGCTCTAGTTTCTCTCCCATACAGAAACCTAAAGAGGGAAGGCTTCTTTACACAGAGCCGTATTTAGAAGGCACAGTTACTTGCTGAGAATGCCCAACTCCACACCAAGAAATGGAAAGAAATGTTCTTGGTGAAGAGAAGAGAAAGCTCCTTCCCTACTGTACAATACTAATAAATGTAAGGTAATCGTGGAGGTAAAATAGCAATAGATGCTAAAACCAGTGAGTGAAAAGTTGAAGAACAGGGTATTTAGCCACAAAATTCAAAACACCTTCTTACAACTTAACAGCGGAGAGACTTGAGAGATACACCTTAATCCAAGCCCTCGAAGCAGACATCACTAAAACTGTGACATATTCTGAGTCTCTCAGTATGATGCATCGGGCACACAGTATCACTTCTGTGGTACAGATCTGCCTTGACTTAGGATGGGGTTATGTTGCAAATAAACCCATAGTAAATTGAAAATACGCTAAGTCAAAAGTACATTTAATTCACAACTTACTGAACATCATAAATCTTCCTGCCCACGCGGGAGAAGCAGGAGATGCTGGTTCAGTCTCTGGGTAGGGAAGATCTGGAGAAGGGAATGGCAACCCACTCCACTATTCTTGCCTGGAAAATCCCATAGACAGAGGAGCCTGGCAGGCTGTGGGGCTGCAGAGTCAGACATGGCTGAATATCCCTACCTGAGGCTGTTTTTAACAAACTAACACATTAACCTACAGTTGAGCCAAATCAACTAAGACCAAGTCCACTTTATAATAAAGCACTGGCTCTCTCTCATATGTGCAAGATCAAGCCAATCGCTCCCGAAGGAAATCAACCATGAATAGTCACTAGGACTGTTGCTGAAGCTCCAATGCTTTGACCACCCGATACAGAAAAGCCTACTCATTGGAAAAGACCCCGATGCTAGGAAAGACTGAAGGCAAAAGGAGAGGGCGTCAGAGGATGAGACGGTCAGAGGTAGAATAAGCGACTCAATAGACATGAGTTTGAGCAAACTCTGGGAGGCAGCGGGGAACAGAGGAGCCTGGTGTGCTGCAGTCCATGGGCTCGCAGTCAGACTTGAATTTGTGACTGAAAGTCTCATGTACTGAACACTGTACTGAAACAGAATGCGTAACCACAGAATAGTGAAGAGTGTTTGTTGCTTTGAGATCACATAGGCTGACTGGGAGCTGCGGCCCACTGCCACTGCCCAGTCATGAGTTAAACCACCATCCTAACCTGTAAAAAGAAAAAAACTGTTATCTAAAGTAGTTTCTACTAATGCCTGTCACTTCCACACCATAAGATTTTCAAAAAATCTTAAACCACCTGTATTTCTAAAATTAAGGAAAAAAAAACCTAAATTAAATCTAAGTTTAAGACATCAAACTGAAATCGAAGGACATTCTACAAGGAGTCAGCCAACACTTTTCAAAAATACCATGAAAGACATGCAAAGAAAAGAACATGGAAAGTAGATATAGTGATTCTGAGTTGGATCCTCAACCAGGAAAACTGGAAGGAATTACTGGGAAAACTGGCAAGATTTTACACTGGACTATGGATTAAAGCAGAAAAGCAAAAGGCAAAGGAGAAAAGGATACCCATCTGAATGCAGTTCCAAAGAATAGCATGGTGAGATAAGAAAGCCTTCCTTGGTGATCAATGCAAAGAAAGAGAGGAAAACAATAGACTGGGAAAGACCTGCGATCTCTTCAAGAAAATTAGAGGTACCAAGGGAACATTTCATGCAAAGATGGGCACAATAAAGGACAGAAATGGTATGGACCTAACAGAAGCAGAAGATATAAAGAAGAGGTGGGAAGAATACTTGGAAGAACTATACAAAAAAGATCTTCATGACCCAGATAACCACAATACGATGGTGTGATCACTCACCTAGAGCCAGACATCCTGGAGTCTGAAGTCAAGTGGGTCTTAGGAAGCATCACTACAAACAAAGCTACTGGAGGTGATGGAATTCCAGCTGAGTTATTTCAAGTCCTAAAAGATGATGCTGCACTCAATATGCAATTTGATCTCTGGTTCCTCTACCTTTTCTAAATCCATCTTGAACATCTGGAAGTTCTCAGTTCATGTACTGTTGAAGCCTCACTTGGAGAATTTTGAGCCTTTGCTACCGTGTGAGATGAATGCAGTTAAAGTGCTGCACTCAGTACCCCAGCAAATTTGGAAAATGCAGCAGTGGCCACAGGACTGGAAAAGATCAGTTTTCATTCCAATCCCAAAGAAAGGCAATGCCAAAGAATGCTCAAACTACCACACAATTGAACTCATCTGGACATGGAACAACAGACTGTTTCAAAATTGGGAAAGGAGTACGTCAAGGCTGTACATTGTCACCCTGCTTATTTAACTTGTATGTAGAGTACATCATGTGAAAACACCCAGCTGGATGAAGCACTAGCTGGAATCAAGATTGCTGGGAGAAATATCAATAACCTCAGATATGCAGATACCACCACCCTTATGGCAGAAAGTGAAAAGGAACTGAGGAACTTCCTGATGAAAGCAAAAGAGAGTGAAAAAGCTGGCTTAAAACTCAACACTCAAAAAACTAAGATCATGGCATCCAGTCCCATCACTTCATGGCAAATAGACGGGGAAACAGTGACATACGTTATTTCCTTGGGCTCCAAAATCACTGCAGATGGTGACTGCAGCCATGAAGATGCTTGCTCCTTTGAAGCTATGACCAACCTAGACAGCCTATTAAAAAGCAGAGACAAAGGTTTGTCTAGTCAAAGCTATGGTTTTTACAGCAGTCATGTATGGATGTAAGAGTTGGACTATAAAGCTGAGCGCCAAAGAATTGCTTTTGAACTGCGGGGTTCAAGACTCTTGAGAGTCCCTTGGACTGCAAGATCAAACCAGTCTATCCTAAAGGAAACCAGTCCTGAATATTCACTGGAAGGACGGATGCTGAAGCTCCAATACTTTGGCCATCTGATGCAAAGAAATGATTCACTGGAAAACATCCTAATGCTGGGAAAGACTGAAGGCAAAGGGATGACAGAGGATGAGATGATTGGATGGCATCACCGACTCAATGGACATGAGTTTGAACAGGATCTGGGAGTTGGTGATGGAGAAGCCTGGCATGCTGCAGTCCATGGGGTCAGACACAACTGAGCAATTTAACTGATGGGTTAGGTAGCAGTATCATATCCATGTGGATTTCCTGATTACGATCATTCATTTATAGCTGTTAAAAGAATGTCCTTGTTCTTAGGAAACTGACAAGATATTTTGAACAAAATGGTACATCTGTTTAACAATTCCAATGGATCAGAAAAAAGATGTGTATATGAAGACAGTATATAAAACAATTGGGAGAAAATGTGAACTAAGAGGTCTGGAAAGAGTTAAAGTTCTTTATGCTATATTCTTGCAACATTTCAAGTTAGAAATTAGATCAGGTGTTATGACTTTATTTACAGTAGACGTTTTCAGGATGTTTCCCAGGATCAAAGTGCTCCAACTGCTCCTCCAGCTACTTGTGAAAAAGCACCAGCCCAACCTAGCACTCTCCACCACACAGTTGGACCCACTGCCTCAGCAAGATCCCTAAGCTCAGAACCATCTCCCAAGATGCACCTAGCAAACTCTGCCTCCCTTAACCTGACACATCCCATGGTCTCACTGATCCTTCCACACACACAGCCATTCACACTTCATTCTATCTCCCATCCCCAGAAAACCCAACCCTCATACATGTGGGGAACATTACCTTTTCAAGACAAGAAGGTTCACTAACCCGAACTGCATGTACCCAGGAGAGGCTGAGCTCAAACACACAGGACACATGGGGTAAAGAGGGAAAAGCATCTCCTGACTTTTGCCCGAAGCCAGAGTGCGCATGCAGGACCTGCCAGGACCAGGCCTTCTCAGGCATCCACTGTCTGTATGGGCGCTGCCCACAGGTGCTCTGCAGGACACGCCTCCCGTGAGAAAGAATTCCTGTCCTTAGTTCCACCGGGACCCAACCCCACAGATGACACAGGCAAGGTTGTTGTCCGAGGTTTATTGAAAATATTACAGCACAGCAGAAAGACTCAAACGGCTCCACGTGGTGTTTTGAAGTTCATCCCAACTGTAGGCTGAGTGACCTGCAAGTTGGACAGACTGCCAAAGTCCTGTAATGATAAAAATGGGCTTAGTGTGGCTGTTCTGGCAAGATCTGTGTCCAGCGTCCCAGTACCACCATTAGGCTATGCTTCACCAACTCCTCCAGCTTGAGTCAGACTGCTGGGACCCTGCAGAAAAGTGACAGCTTTCTTCCCACCCCAGACCAGTAAACTCACAAGGGGGTGGACTCCATCTGAAGGATCCTCCACCCCAACAGTCACAAGGCAGCTGTCCTGTGCATTCTAAGACTTTTAACGGCATCCTCAGCCTTTACCCACAAGTCTGCTTGTACCCCCAGCTGGGATCTCCAAATATCCCCTGGGTGCAAAATCTGTCCCTTTAAGAATACTGCTCTAAGGCTAACACAGTGCCCCTTCACTTTCAGGACCAATCTCAGATAGGATGCATCACTCATGCAGTCAGCATTTGTGAAGGCCCAGGAAGATGAGTGGTGGGACAAGGGCAGGGCCTGCCTCAGAGCTGGCTCAGTCTAAGAGCAGTGAAACCAAGGTCCTGCCACATAACCAGAAATTAATTCCTCATTTCATGCTCAAAGATCAATTTTACCGTTGAAAATAAAAAGCTACATTCCAGGATAGTGGTTATTTCAGGAGAAAATAATCTGTAACAGGCTTTAGCTGTACTGGTGATGTTTTTCTGAAGCTGGGTGGTAGGTATATAGAATTTCATGCTATTATTTAAATGTCTCATCATCATAAAAAAGGGAAAAATAAAGTTGCTCGAAATCAACTGCCCCCTGGACTTTGAAGCTCATGCTTTCACCAAAATGCACAAGTACTAAGATAAATCACAGAAGAGACACTTATCAGTGTGCTGAAGACAGCTGAACCACTCAAGTAGTGCCCTGTCAGCACCAGAAATGAAACCAGAGCTCATGTGAGTGGCTAGCATGTGGACACAGAAGAGCAAGAAGAGCAATGGTCACTAGACCTGGGAGTTATCGTCGCATGCACAGCAAACTCAACCTTTAGCAACCAGCTAAACCCCCTCTGGAGGTAGTCTAGCTTAGTGGTTAGAAGTGTGGATGGAGTCCCACCTCTGCCACCCACTAACCTGAAATTACCGCTCCAACATCTATAAAACGTAGACAGGAGGTACCTCATGGGATACAGTGAGGAAAACAACATATAGAAAATGTGGAGACTATCTGATATATTTTAAAGATTCAACAAGTGTTACCCTGTGGTATTACAGACAGCAGAGAGCTACTGATAGTTGGTGACCAGGGAAACCCTACTTCAGAAATTCAGCGAACACTTACCAACAGCTTCAGCATTTCCTTAGTGTCAGGATCTACTTCAATGATTTCCTGATCCAGGGCTGAGACCTAGGAGAAACAAGGCCGGCCCCAAATAGTAATGAGTTAGAGAATCTCTCACCTTCCCTGCCTTTTCTCCAATATTCTTAAATGAGGAAGAAAAATTGGGGGAGGGGTGAAGCATAGAGGGGATACAATAGGCTCCCACAAATTCAGTATTTAAAAAACCTTAAGACTGGGTTTATAGCAACACTCCAAGAATATTATGCCAAAGCAAAAAAAAAAAAATCAAGCCAGAAGACATGGTAGGTCACCAGTCATGCAAGGTTCTCGTGAACAGAACTTACACGGTCCTAACAGGGTGGAACACAACATATAGGCAGGTATTCACAGATTACAGGCACCTACAGCGGCTTATGGGCTTCCCTGGTGGCTAAGATGGTAAAGGATCCCCCTGCAATGTGGGAGGCCTAGGTTCCACTCCTGGGTCGGGAAGATCCCCTGTGGAAGTGTATGGCAACCCACCCCACTATTCTTGCCTGGAGAATCCCACGGACAGAGGAGCGTGGCGGGCTACAGCCCAAGGGGTCGCAAAGAGTCGGAGGCGACTGAGCCACAAGCACAGCTCAGCTGCTTAAGAGGGGGGGGGGCGGTCTATGGATATGCAGCTGAGGTCCCCCTGGAAACCAAGTACCTGAAACGGTTCTCAGGGACCTCCTTCTATCTTTCAAGATGAACCAGAGGTCCAGAGTAAGACCCAGAAAATTTACCTCAGGCACGTAATTGTCTCTCCTCTCTCTCTCCTCCTCCTGCAGCTTGATGGAGATACCTCTCACAGGGCCTCTTTGAATCCGCTTCATCAGATGTGTGACGTAGCTACAAAGCGCCCAAGAACACACATTGGTCCCCACGGTACACAGCACCTCTGGATGTGCACGTAGGAGTTTCAGCTCTTTCCCGGCAGTGAGAAGGGAGAGTCGTCATCATCTTGGGAATCCTCTACATACACAGAACCTCTACACGCAGCTCCGCTTATCCAGGCATGGCTCTCCTCTGTATTCACGTTCGTTTGTAAAACCACCAAATACTCCAACAAACTTTCGCGATCCCTTCCAACCCTCATCTGCTTTCCTTCGAGTTCCAATTTACGCAATACCGCAAAAGATCAAGCAGGTCTTTAAATATTCTCTTCCAGAGATCAACTGGGGCTAACTTCGTCCAAGCGCCATTGCCAGTCAAACAGCCAAGCATCAATGCAACGTGAACACAAGACAACTTCACCAAAAAACCCCACAGATGCACAGCTCCCAGGACCCACCCGCGGGGCCACGGAGGCCCTGGAAACCGAACGCAGACCCGACTCACCCTGCGATCTTATTGCGAAGCTTCTTGCTGGGAATAATGGCGATTTCCTCGCACACCCGCTTGTTGGTGTGGAAATCATTGCCCAGGCGCGTGTAGTACTTCTCAATGATGACCCGGGCCGCTTTCTTTACGGTTTTGGTGCGAACGCGGCCCTGCGGGTGGAGAAAATAGGGTCACTCGCGAGCCAGGACCACCCCGCTCCAGCAAACAGCGCGGCGTCACACCCTGACCCGAGCTGGGTTCGTGGGCTGGGGCTGAGCCCGGTACAGTAAAGGCCCGGCCGGGCAGCGGTGGAGCGAGGGGTCAACGCGGAAACCAGCAACCTACGGAGGCTTCAGCCTCACAGGGCAGTGCGCGCCTCCTTACGGGCTGGGAGCTGAGGGAAACGGCGGATGGAAGACGATTCTGGCGGGCACCAACTTGGAGCCAAAACACCTACCATGTTGGCGGGTTCTTGGTAAAAGAGGAAACAGGAAGTACAAGAGAGACCTATAAAGCGCAGGCCAGAAAGCCGCTTCCGCCTAGCCTGGGACGCGCTGAGCCTCCTCCAGCGCTCCACAGCGACCCCTAGCGGGGCGGAGGCAAAATAGAACGGAAATGTGGACGGCCCGTCTGCGTCCAGCGGGCAGAACGAGCCATTGATCCGCCCCCTGCTGGGCAAGGCTCTGCCGCTCCGCCCCGCCTATGGTCCTTAGGCTGGTGTCTGAAAGCCTTCCACAGTGGTTTCTACTGCTTCTACATCGGTCCTGAGTATTCTGGAGAAGGAAACGGCAACCCACTCCGGTATTTTTGCCTGGAGAATCCCATGGACGGAGAAGCCTAGTAGGTTACAGTCCACGGGGTCGCAAAGAGTCGGTCACGACTGAGCGACTTGACCTCACCTCACCTGAGTATTCATTGGAAGGACTGACGCTGAAACTCCAATACTTTCTTGGCCACCTGATGCGAAGAGCTGACTCATTGGAAAAGACCCTGATGCTGGGAAAGATTGCAGGCGGGAGAAGAAAGGGACGACAGAGGATGAGATGGTTGGATAGCATCGCTGACTTGATGGACATGAGTTTGAGTACGCTCCGGGAGTTGGTGATGGACAGCGAGGCCTGGAGTGCTGCAGTCCACGGAGTCGCTGAGTCGGACACGATTGAGCGACTGAACTCTACAGTGGTTGGATCGCCCAAGAGGTTGGAGAGGTGCATCTCTTCCACACATGCCAGGGGCGGTGTGTGTGTGTTGGGGGCGTAGCGGGGGGGGAGCGGGGAACGGCGACAGCGCGTGGAAGCATGGAAAAGTGAGAAGGTAGGGGATGGCCTCGCGCACTAGGTCCCCACCAGGTCAGCCTTGCAGCCTGGTGGCGACACAAGCACAACTGGGAAATGATTATCTCACTTCCAAAGCTTTGCTCAAATGTCACCTTATCAAAGGGGCTTTTCCTCCAATTTATATATTAAAAGTAGCACTGTTATCCTTTTATCATTTTTTTTCAGCACTTCAGTTCAGTCACTCAGTCATGTCCAACTCTTTGTGACCCCATGAACCACAGCACGCCAGGCCTCCCTGTCCATCACCAACTGCCAGAATCTACCCAAACCCATGTTCATTGAGTTGGTGATGCCATCCAACCATCTCATCCTGTCATCCCCTTCTCCTCCTGCCATCCCCTTCTCCTCCTGCCCTCAATCTTTTCCAGCATCAGGGTACTTTCAAGTGAGTCAGCTCTTCGCATCAGGTGGCCAAAGTATTGGAGTTTCAGCTTCAACATCAGTCCTTCCAGTGAACACCCAGGACTGACCTCCTTTAGGATGGACTGGTTGGATCTCCTTGCAGTCCAAGGGACTCTGGAGTCTTCTCCATCACCACGGTTCAAAAGCATCAATTCTTCTGCGTTCAGCTTTCTTTATAGTCCAACTCTCACATCCACACATGACTACTGGAAAAACCATAGCCTTGACTAGATGGATGTTTGTTGGCAAAGTAATGTCCATATGCTGTCTAGGTTGGTCATAACTTTCCTTCCAAGGAGTAAACATATTTTAATTTTATGGCTGCAATCACCATCTGCAGTAATATTGGAGCCCCTCAAAATAGTCACTATTTCCCCATCTATTTGCCATGAAATGATGGGACTGGATGCCATGATCTTAGTTTTCTGAATGTTGAGCCAACTTTTGCACTCTCCTCTTTCACTTTCATCAAGAGGCTCTTTAGTTCCTCTTCACTTTCTGCCATAAGGGTGGTGTCATCTGCATATCTGAGGTTACTGATATTTCTCCTGGCAATCTTGATTACAGCTTGTGTTTCTTCCAGCCCAGCATGTCTCATGATGTACTCTGCATAGAAGTTAAATAAGCAGGATGACAATATACAGCTTTGACGTGCTCCTTTTCCTACTTGGAACCAGTCTGTTGTTCCATGTCCAGTTCTAACTGTTGCTTCCTGACCTGCATAGAGGTTTCACAAGAGGCAGGTCAGGTGGTCTGGTATTCCCATCTCCTTCAGGATTTTTCAGTTTATTGTGATCCACACAAAGGCTTTGGCATAGTCAATAAAGCAGAAATAGCTGTTTTTCTGAAACCTCCTTGCTCTTTCGATGATCCAGCACTGCTATCCTTTTAATGTTGCTCTAGCATTTCTTAGCACGTGTCACGGTGACTTGTCTCAGCTTTCTAAGCTAGGGATGAATTCTGTGACAGCTGTGTTTTGCATTGAACAGTGCCTAGAACAAAGTTCGTTCTCAAATATTTACCTGTTGGGCCCAGTTCACCTGTAGTGCCTCCAACTGAGGCACCTTCTCCAACCACCACTGCTGTCTTCAGAGTTTCTGTCTTACCCATCCTCAAACCTAGTCCTTCTGAAGCCAACAGCACTGCCTACTAACTACGCTGGTGCCACAACAGCCTCAGGAGTACTGCTCCTTCTCTCCACCTCTGCTGAAGTGGGTTCCAGGCCCTCACCTGACTTAAGGGCTGGGCTGCCCAGGTTGGAGGAGGTCAGGGGCATCAGGCTGTGTGCCTTATCCCTCAACACCTGGACAGTCCAGTCAGTCCCTCTAAACTGACTGGGAATGGAAGGCTGAAGGAGGAAGCTTGTGCCCTGAAAGCAGCATGTGGACCAGAATGAGATTAACGGGGAGAAGAGATGACTGAACAGGACAGGACACCAGAAGGGCGGTCAGGGCCCCTGCTCCGAGAGGGCTGCAGGAGTTTACCAGCAAACTTCAGATTAGGCTGCAGCCAGCCACGCCTTGGCTGACAGGACTCCCCACCCACGACGACAGTGAGTTCTTGCATCTCTTCATGGAAGGGATGCTTCGGCACACAGAGCTCCCTCCACCAATGACTAAAATGGAATCTTCCAGAAATTGCTCCAGCAGCTGGGCTCAGGCATGACCTACCTGAAAAAATCATCAGTAGACCAGGATTAATAAATCCTGGAAGCCTGTGAGGTAATAGTCCAGGTGATAGTCCCAAAGAATAGCAAAAATTTACTCCCGTTCAGTGAAGAACTGGGTCAGCATAGATGACTCCGATAGATAGGAAGCCTCCCAAGAAGAAAGCTCTGAGGCGTAGAGGAGGAGCTGAGAACAAGTGGCCTGTGCCGACCCCCAAGGAACTAGCCTCTGGTCCCTCCAAGGTGGGTCTAGGATGATGAGAAGAGGAGCCCCCTGCCTGCTGCCTGCTAAGTCACTCAGCCGTGTTCTACTCTTCACAACCCCATGGACTGTAGCCTGACAGGCTCCCCTGTTCATGGGATTTTCCAGGCAAGAATGCTGGAGTGGGTTGCCATGCCTTCCTCCAGGGGATCTTCCCGATCCAGGGATCAAACTCGTGTCTCTTCTGCCTCCTGCGTTAGCAGGCGGGTTCTTTACCACTACTGCCACCTGAAAAGCCGAAGAGGAGCCCCAGAAAGTTTATTTGTGCACCCTTTTTACATACCTGGACCAGAGGTACCCACTTACCAGAAAGGCACCTTCAAGGTGCACGAAGTGAACAAGAATGACTTAAAGGGGCAGGTCCCCTCATGGCCCCTCCATTAACCTGGGCAGGAATCCCGCTCATTATAGAAGATGCAAGGAAATGTGCGTTTTTACTCTGAAATCCCAAGTGTCTCACTGCTCCCATTACCCCGCCTCAGACACAGAGACAGAACCGGGACTCTGCTGCAACGTGTTTATTATGTGCCAAACAACTACACCACAGCTTACTCCACACACCTGTAGGAGAGTGCAG